>NC_138312.1:62660000-62695000 GCF_965601325.2 Salmo salar | reverse complement strand
GGGTTTCTGCCCTGCTACAGTATGGGGACTAGGGGGTTTCTGCCCTGCTACAGTATGGGGACTAGGGGGTTTCTGTCCTGCTACAGTATGGGGACTAGGGGGTTTCTGTCCTGCTACAGTATGGGGACTAGGGGGTTTCTGTCCTGCTACAGTATGGGGACTAGGGGGTTTCTGTCCTGCTACAGTATGGGGACTAGGGGGTTTCTGTCCTGCTACAGTATGGGGACTAGGGGCTTTCTGTCCTGCTACAGTATGGGGACTAGGGGGTTTCTGTCCTGCTACAGTATGGGGACTAGGGGGTTTCTGTCCTGCTACAGTATGGGGACTAGGGGGTTTCTGTCCTGCTACAGTATGGGGACTAGGGGGTTTCTGTCCTGCTACAGTATGGGGACTAGGGGGTTTCTGCCCTGCTACAGTATGGGGACTAGGGGGTTTCTGTCCTGCTACAGTATGGGGACTAGGGGGTCTGAGCCCTGCTACAGTATGGTGACTAGGGGGTTTCTGCCCTGCTACAGTATGGGGACTAGGGGGTTTCTGTCCTGCTACAGTATGGGGACTAGGGGGTCTGAGCCCTGCTGCAGTATGGTGACTAGGGGGTTTCTGCCCTGCTACAGTATGGGGACTAGGGGGTTTCTGTCCTGCTACAGTATGGGGACTAGGGGGTTTCTGTCCTGCTACAGTATGGGGACTAGGGGGTTTCTGTCCTGCTACAGTATGGGGACTAGGGGGTTTCTGTCCTGCTACAGTATGGGGACTAGGGGGTCTGAGCCCTGCTACAGTATGGGGACTAGGGGGTTTCTGAGCCTGCTACAGTATGGGGACTAGGGGGTTTCTGTCCTGCTACAGTATGGGGACTAGGGGGTTTCTGTCCTGCTACAGTATGGTGACTAGGGGGTCTGAGCCCTGCTACAGTATGGGGACTAGGGGGTTTCTGTCCTGCTACAGTATGGGGACTAGGGGGTTTCTGTCCTGCTACAGTATGGGGACTAGGGGGTTTCTGTCCTGCTACAGTATGGTGACTAGGGGGTCTGAGCCCTGCTACAGTATGGGGACTAGGGGGTTTCTGTCCTGCTACAGTATGGGGACTAGGGGGTTTCTGTCCTGCTACAGTATGGGGACTAGGGGGTTTCTGTCTGAGCCCTGCTACAGTATGGGGACTAGGGGGTCTGAGCCCTGCTACAGTATGGGGACTAGGGGGTCTGAGCCTTGCTACAGTATGGGGACTAGGGGGTTTCTGTCCTGCTACAGTATGGGGACTAGGGGGTTTCTGTCCTGCTACAGTATGGGGACTAGGGGGTTTCTGTCTGAGCCCTGCTACAGTATGGGGACTAGGGGGTCTGAGCCCTGCTACAGTATGGGGACTAGGGGGTCTGAGCCTTGCTACAGTATGGGGACTAGGGGGTCTGAGCCTTGCTACAGAATGGGGACTAGGGGGTTTCTGTCCTGCTACAGTATGGGGACTAGGGGGTTTCTGTCCTGCTACAGTATGGGGACTAGGGGGTTTCTGTCCTGCTACAGTTTGGTGACTAGGGGGTCTGAGCCCTGCTACAGTATGGGGACTAGGGGGTTTCTGTCCTGCTACAGTATGGGGACTAGGGGGTTTCTGTCCTGCTACAGTATGGGGACTAGGGGGTCTGAGCCCTGCTACAGTATGGTGACTAGGGGGTCTGAGCCCTGCTACAGTATGGTGACTAGGGGGTCTGAGCCCTGCTACAGTATGGGGACTAGGGGGTTTCTGTCCTGCTACAGTATGGGGACTAGGGGGTTTCTGTCCTGCTACAGTATGGGGACTAGGGGGTTTCTGTCCTGCTACAGTATGGGGACTAGGGGGTCTGAGCCCTGCTACAGTATGGGGACTAGGGGGTTTCTGCCCTGCTACAGTATGGGGACTAGGGGGTTTCTGTCCTGCTACAGTATGGGGACTAGGGGGTTTCTGTCCTGCTACAGTATGGGGACTAGGGGGTTTCTGTCCTGCTACAGTATGGGGACTAGGGGGTTTCTGTCCTGCTACAGTATGGGGACTAGGGGGTCTGAGCCCTGCTACAGTATGGGGACTAGGGGGTCTGAGCCCTGCTACAGTATGGGGACTAGGGGGTTTCTGTCCTGCTACAGTATGGGGACTAGGGGGTTTCTGTCCTGCTACAGTATGGTGACTAGGGGGTCTGAGCCCTGCTACAGTATGGGGACTAGGGGGTTTCTGTCCTGCTACAGTATGGGGACTAGGGGGTTTCTGCCCTGCTACAGTATGGGGACTAGGGGGTTTCTGTCCTGCTACAGTATGGGGACTAGGGGGTTTCTGTCCTGCTACAGTATGGGGACTAGGGGGTTTCTGTCCTGCTACAGTATGGGGACTAGGGGGTTTCTGTCCTGCTACAGTATGGGGACTAGGGGGTTTCTGGCCCTGCTACAGTATGGGGACTAGGGGGTCTGAGCCCTGCTACAGTATGGGGACTAGGGGGTCTGTGCCCTGCTACAGTATGGGGACTAGGGGGTTTCTGTCCTGCTACAGTATGGGGACTAGGGGGTTTCTGTCCTGCTACAGTATGGTGACTAGGGGGTCTGAGCCCTGCTACAGTATGGGGACTAGGGGGTCTGAGCCCTGCTACAGTATGGGGACTAGGGGGTCTGAGCCTGCTACAGTATGGGGACTAGGGGGTTTCTGTCCTGCTACAGTATGGGGACTAGGGGGTTTCTGTCCTGCTACAGTATGGGGACTAGGGGGTTTCTGTCCTGCTACAGTATGGGGACTAGGGGGTTTCTGCCCTGCTACAGTATGGGGACTAGGGGGTTTCTGTCCTGCTACAGTATGGGGACTAGGGGGTTTCTGTCCTGCTACAGTATGGGGACTAGGGGGTTTCTGTCCTGCTACAGTATGGTGACTAGGGGGTTTCTGTCCTGCTACAGTATGGGGACTAGGGGGTTTCTGTCCTGCTACAGTATGGGGACTAGGGGGTTTCTGTCCTGCTACAGTATGGGGACTAGGGGGTTTCTGTCCTGCTACAGTATGGGGACTAGGGGGTTTCTGTCCTGCTACAGTATGGTGACTAGGGGGTTTCTGTCCTGCTACAGTATGGGGACTAGGGGGTTTCTGTCCTGCTACAGTATGGTGACTAGGGGGTTTCTGCCCTGCTACAGTATGGGGACTAGGGGGTCTGAGCCCTGCTACAGTATGGGGACTAGGGGGTCTGAGCCCTGCTACAGTATGGTGACTAGGGGGTCTGAGCCCTGCTACAGTATGGGGACTAGGGGGTTTCTGTCCTGCTACAGTATGGGGACTAGGGGGTTTCTGTCCTGCTACAGTATGGGGACTAGGGGGTTTCTGTCCTGCTACAGTATGGGGACTAGGGGGTTTCTGTCCTGCTACAGTATGGGGACTAGGGGGTTTCTGCCCTGCTACAGTATGGGGACTAGGGGGTTTCTGTCCTGCTACAGTATGGTGACTAGGGGGTCTGAGCCCTGCTACAGTATGGTGACTAGGGGGTCTGAGCCCTGCTACAGTATGGTGACTAGGGGGTTTCTGTCCTGCTACAGTATGGGGACTAGGGGGTTTCTGTCTGAGCATTGCTACAGTATGGTGACTAGGGGGTTTCTGTCCTGCTACAGTATGGGGACTAGGGGGTTTCTGTCCTGCTACAGTATGGGGACTAGGGGGTTTCTGTCCTGCTACAGTATGGTGACTAGGGGGTTTCTGTCCTGCTACAGTATGGGGACAAGGGGGTTTCTGTCTTGCTACGGTATGGTGACTAGGGGGTTTCTGCCCTGCTACGGTATGGGGACTAGGGGGTTTCTGTCCTGCTACAGTATGGGGACTAGGGGGTCTGAGCCCTGCTACAGTATGGTGACTAGGGGGTCTGAGCCCTGCTACAGTATGGGGACTTGGGGGTTTCTGTCCTGCTACAGTATGGGGACTAGGGGGTTTCTGTCCTGCTACAGTATGGGGACTAGGGGGTTTCTGTCCTGCTACAGTATGGGGACTAGGGGGTTTCTGTCCTGCTACAGTATGGGGACTAGGGGGTTTCTGTCCTGCTACAGTATGGGGACTAGGGGGTTTCTGTCCTGCTACAGTATCGGAACTAGGGGGTTTCTGTCTGAGCCCTGCTACAGTATGGTGACTAGGGGGTTTCTGTCCTGCTACAGTATGGGGACTAGGGGGTTTCTGTCCTGCTACAGTATGCAGTATGGTGACTAGGGGGTTTCTGTCCTTCTACAGTATTGGGACTAGGGGGTTTCTGCCCTGCTGCAGTATGGTGACTAGGGGGTTTCTGCCCTGCTACAGTATGGGGACTAGGGGGTTTCTGTCCTGCTACAGTATGGTGACTAGGGGGTTTCTGTCCTGCTACAGTATGGGGACTAGGGGGTTTCTGTCTGAGCCCTGCTACAGTATGGGGACTAGGGGGTCTGAGCCCTGCTACAGTATGGGGACTAGTGGGTCTAAGCCCTGCTACATTATGGGGACTAGGGGGTTTCTGTCCTGCTACAGTATGCAGTATGGTGACTAGGGGGTTTTCGTCCTGCTACAGTATGGGGACTAGTGGGTTTCTGTCCTGCTGCAGTATGGTGACTAGGGGGTCTGAGCCCTGCTACAGTATGGTGACTAGGGGGTTTCTGTCCTGCTACAGTATGGTGACTAGGGGGTTTCTGTCCTGCTACAGTATGGGGACTAGGGGGTTTCTGCCCTGCTACAGTATGGGGACTAGGGGGTTTCTGCCCTGCTACAGTATGGGGACTAGGGGGTTTCTGTCCTGCTACAGTATGGTGACTAGGGGGTTTCTGTCCTGCTACAGTATGGGGACTAGGGGGTTTCTGTCCTGCTACAGTATGGGGACTAGGGGGTTTCTGCCCTGCTACAGTATGGGGACTAGGGGGTTTCTGCCCTGCTACAGTATGGGGACTAGGGGGTTTCTGCCCTGCTACAGTATGGGGACTAGGGGGTTTCTGCCCTGCTACAGTATGGGGACTAGGGGGTTTCTGTCCTGCTACAGTATGGGGACTAGGGGGTTTCTGTCCTGCTACAGTATGGGGACTAGGGGGTTTCTGTAGCCCTGCTACAGTATGGAGACTAGGGGGTTTCTGCCCTGCTACAGTATGGGGACTAGGGGGTTTCTGCCCTGCTACAGTATGGGGACTAGGGGGTTTCTGTCCTGCTACAGTATGGTGACTAGGGGGTTTCTGTCCTGCTACAGTATGGGGACTAGGGGGTTTCTGTCCTGCTACAGTATGGTGACTAGGGGGTTTCTGCCCTGCTACGGTATGGGGACTAGGGGGTTTCTGCCCTGCTACGGTATGGGGACTAGGGGGTTTCTGTCCTGCTACAGTATGGGGACTAGGGGGTCTGAGCCCTGCTACAGTATGGGGACTAGGGGGTCTGAGCCCTGCTACAGTATGGGGACTAGGGGGTTTCTGTCCTGCTACAGTATGGGGACTAGGGGGTTTCTGCCCTGCTACAGTATGGGGACTAGGGGGTCTGAGCCCTGCTACAGTATGGGGACTAGGGGGTCTGAGCCTTGCTACAGTATGGGGACTAGGGGGTCTGAGCCTTGCTACAGAATGGGGACTAGGGGGTTTCTGTCCTGCTACAGTATGGGGACTAGGGGGTTTCTGTCCTGCTACAGTATGGGGACTAGGGGGTTTCTGTCCTGCTACAGTATGGGGACTAGGGGGTCTGAGCCCTGCTACAGTATGGGGACTAGGGTGTTTCTGCCCTGCTACAGTATGGTGACTAGGGGGTTTCTGTCCTGCTACAGTATGGTGACTAGGGGGTCTGAGCCCTGCTACAGTATGGTGACTAGGGGGTTTCTGTCCTGCTACAGTATGGGGACTAGGGGGTTTCTGTCCTGCTACAGTATGGGGACTAGGGGGTTTCTGTCCTGCTACAGTATGGGGACTAGGGGGTTTCTGTCCTGCTACAGTATGGGGACTAGGGGGTTTCTGTCCTGCTACAGTATGGGGACTAGGGGGTTTCTGCCCTGCTACAGTATGGGGACTAGGGGGTTCTGAGCACTGCTACAGTATGGGGACTAGGGGGTCTGAGCCCTGCTACAGTATGGGGACTAGGGTGTCTGAGCCCTGCTACAGTATGGGGACTAGGTGGTTTCTGTCCTGCTACAGTATGCAGTATGGTGACTAGGGGGTTTCTGTCCTGCTGCAGTATGGTGACTAGGGGGTCTGAGCCCTGCTACAGTATGGGGACTAGGGGGTTTCTGCCCTGCTACAGTATGGGGACTAGGGGGTTTCTGTCCTGCTACAGTATGGGGACTAGGGGGTTTCTGCCCTGCTACAGTATGGGGACTAGGGGGTTTCTGCCCTGCTACAGTATGGGGACTAGGGGGTCTGAGCCCTGCTACAGTATGGGGACTAGGGGGTTTCTGCCCTGCTACAGTATGGTGACTAGGGGGTTTCTGTCCTGCTACAGTATGGGGACTAGGGGGTTTCTGTCCTGCTACAGTATGGGGACTAGGGGGTTTCTGTCCTGCTGCAGTATGGGGACTAGGGGGTTTCTGTCCTGCTGCAGTATGGGGACTAGGGGGTTTATGCCCTGCTACAGTATGGGGACTAGGGGGTTTCTGTCCTGCTACAGTATGGGGACTAGGGGGTTTCTGTCCTGCTACAGTATGGCGACTAGGGGGTTTCTGTCCTGCTACAGTATGGGGACTAGGGGGTCTGAGCCCTGCTACAGTATGGGGACTAGGGGGTCTGAGCCCTGCTACAGTATGGGGACTAGGGGGTCTGAGCCCTGCTACAGTATGGGGACTAGGGGGTTTCTGTCCTGCTGCAGTATGGGGACTAGGGGGTTTCTGTCCTGCTACAGTATGGGGACTAGGGGGTTTCTGTCCTGCTACAGTATGGGGACTAGGGGGTTTCTGTCCTGCTACAGTATGGGGACTAGGGGGTTTCTGCCCTGCTACAGTATGGGGACTAGGGGGTTTCTGCCCTGCTACAGTATGGGGACTAGGGGGTCTGAGCCCTGCTACAGTATGGTGACTAGGGGGTCTGAGCCCTGCTACAGTATGGTGACTAGGGGGTTTCTGTCCTGCTACAGTATGGGGACTAGGGGGTTTCTGTCTGAGCATTGCTACAGTATGGTGACTAGGGGGTTTCTGTCCTGCTACAGTATGGGGACTAGGGGGTTTCTGTCCTGCTACAGTATGGGGACTAGGGGGTTTCTGTCCTGCTACAGTATGGTGACTAGGGGGTTTCTGTCCTGCTACAGTATGGGGACAAGGGGGTTTCTGTCTTGCTACGGTATGGTGACTAGGGGGTTTCTGCCCTGCTACGGTATGGGGACTAGGGGGTTTCTGTCCTGCTACAGTATGGGGACTAGGGGGTCTGAGCCCTGCTACAGTATGGTGACTAGGGGGTCTGAGCCCTGCTACAGTATGGGGACTAGGGGGTTTCTGTCCTGCTACAGTATGGGGACTAGGGGGTTTCTGTCCTGCTACAGTATGGGGACTAGGGGGTTTCTGTCCTGCTACAGTATGGGGACTAGGGGGTTTCTGTCCTGCTACAGTATGGGGACTAGGGGGTTTCTGTCCTGCTACAGTATGGGGACTAGGGGGTTTCTGTCCTGCTACAGTATGGGGACTAGGGGGTTTCTGTCCTGCTACAGTATCGGAACTAGGGGGTTTCTGCCCTGCTACAGTATGGTGACTAGGGGGTTTCTGTCCTGCTACAGTATGGGGACTAGGGGGTTTCTGTCCTGCTACAGTATGGGGACTAGGGGGTTTCTGCCCTGCTACAGTATGGGGACTAGGGGGTTTCTGCCCTGCTACAGTATGGGGACTAGGGGGTTTCTGTCCTGCTACAGTATGGTGACTAGGGGGTTTCTGTCCTGCTACAGTATGGGGACTAGGGGGTTTCTGTCTGAGCCCTGCTACAGTATGGGGACTAGGGGGTCTGAGCCCTGCTACAGTATGGGGACTAGTGGGTCTAAGCCCTGCTACATTATGGGGACTAGGGGGTTTCTGTCCTGCTACAGTATGCAGTATGGTGACTAGGGGGTTTTCGTCCTGCTACAGTATGGGGACTAGTGGGTTTCTGTCCTGCTGCAGTATGGTGACTAGGGGGTCTGAGCCCTGCTACAGTATGGTGACTAGGGGGTTTCTGTCCTATTACAGTATGGTGACTAGGGGGTTTCTGTCCTGCTACAGTATGGGGACTAGGGGGTTTCTGCCCTGCTACAGTATGGTGACTAGGGGGTTTCTGTCCTGCTACAGTATGGGGACTAGGGGGTTTCTGTCCTGCTACAGTATGGCGACTAGGGGGTTTCTGTCCTGCTACAGTATGGGGACTAGGGGGTTTCTGTCCTGCTACAGTATGGAGACTAGGGGGTTTCTGCCCTGCTACAGTATGGGGACTAGGGGGTTTCTGCCCTGCTACAGTATGGGGACTAGGGGGTCTGAGCCCTGCTACAGTATGGGGACTAGGGGGTTTCTGTCTGAGCCCTGCTACAGTATGGGGACTAGGGGGTTTCTGTCTGAGCCCTGCTACAGTATGGAGACTAGGGGTTTCTGCCCTGCTACAGTATGGGGACTAGGGGGTTTCTGCCCTGCTACAGTATGGGGACTAGGGGGTTTCTGTCCTGCTACAGTATGGTGACTAGGGGGTTTCTGTCCTGCTACAGTATGGGGACTAGGGGGTTTCTGTCCTGCTACAGTATGGTGACTAGGGGGTTTCTGCCCTGCTACGGTATGGGGACTAGGGGGTTTCTGCCCTGCTACGGTATGGGGACTAGGGGGTTTCTGTCCTGCTACGGTATGGGGACTAGGGGGTTTCTGCCCTGCTTCAGTATGGTGACTAGGGGGTTTCTGTCCTGCTACAGTATGGGGACTAGGGGGTTTCTGTCCTGCTACAGTATGGGGACTAGGGGGTCTGAGCCCTGCTACAGTATGGGGACTAGGGGGTCTGAGCCCTGCTACAGTATGGAGACTAGGGGGTTTCTGCCCTGCTACAGTATGGGGACTAGGGGGTTTCTGCCCTGCTACAGTATGGGGACTAGGAGGTTTCTGTCCTGCTACAGTATGGTGACTAGGGGGTTTCTGTCCTGCTACAGTATGGGGACTAGGGGGTTTCTGTCCTGCTACAGTATGGTGACTAGGGGGTTTCTGCCCTGCTACGGTATGGGGACTAGGGGGTTTCTGTCCTGCTACAGTATGGGAACTAGGGGGTTTCTGCCCTGCTACAGTATGGGGACTAGGGGGTCTGAGCCCTGCTACAGTATGGGGACTAGGGGGTTTCTGTCCTGCTACGGTATGGTGACTAGGGGGTTTCTGCCCTGCTACGGTATGGGGACTAGGGGGTTTCTGTCCTGCTACAGTATGGGGACTAGGGGGTTTCTGTCCTGCTGCAGTATGGGGACTAGGGGGTTTCTGTCCTGCTGCAGTATGGGGACTAGGGGGTTTCTGTCCTGCTACAGTATGGGGACTAGGGGGTTTCTGTCCTGCTACAGTATGGGGACTAGGGGGTTTCTGTCCTGCTACAGTATGCGGACTAGGGGGTTTCTGTCCTGCTGCAGTATGGGGACTAGGGGGTTTCTGTCCTGCTGCAGTATGGGGACTAGGGGGTTTCTGTCCTGCTACAGTATGGGGACTAGGGGGTTTCTGTCCTGCTACAGTATGGGGACTAGGGGGTTTCTGTCCTGCTACAGTATAGTGACTAGGGGGTTTCTGTCCTGCGACAGTATGGGGACTAGGGGGTTTCTGCCCTGCTACAGTATGGGGACTAGGGGGTTTCTGTCCTGCTACAGTATGGGGACTAGGGGGTTTCTGCCCTGCTACAGTATGGGGACTAGGGGGTTTCTGTCCTGCTACAGTATGGGGACTAGGGGGTCTGAGCCCTGCTACAGTATGGGGACTAGGGGGTTTCTGTCCTGCTACAGTATGGGGACTAGGGGGTCTGAGCCCTGCTACAGTATGGGGACTAGGGGGTTTCTGCCCTGCTACAGTATGGTGACTAGGGGGTTTCTGTCCTGCTACAGTATGGGGACTAGGGGGTCTGAGCCCTCCTACAGTATGGTGACTAGGGGGTCTGAGCCCTGCTACAGTATGGGGACTAGGGGGTTTCTGCCCTGCTACAGTATGGGGACTAGGGGGTTTCTGCCCTGCTACAGTATGGTGACTAGGGGGTTTCTGTCCTGCTACAGTATGGGGACTAGGGGGTTTCTGTCCTGCTACAGTATGGTGACTAGGGGGTTTCTGTCCTGCTACAGTATGGGGACTAGGGGGTTTCTGCCCTGCTACAGTATGGGGACTAGGGGGTTTCTGTCCTGCTACAGTATGGGGACTAGGGGGTTTCTGCCCTGCTACAGTATGGGGACTAGGGGGTCTGAGCCCTGCTACAGTATGGGGACTAGGGGGTTTCTGCCCTGCTACGGTATGGTGACTAGGGGGTCTGAGCCCTGCTACAGTATGGGGACTAGGGGGTTTCTGCCCTGCTACAGTATGGGGACTAGGGGGTTTCTGCCCTGCTACAGTATGGGGACTAGGGGGTTTCTGTCCTGCTACAGTATGGGGACTAGGGGGTTTCTGTCTGAGCCCTGCTACAGTATGGAGACTAGGGGGTTTCTGCCCTGCTACAGTATGGAGACTAAGGGGTTTCGGCCCTGCTACAGTATGGGGACTAGGGGGTTTCTGCCCTGCTACAGTATGGTGACTAGGGGGTTTCTGTCCTGCTACAGTATGGGGACTAGGGGGTTTCTGTCCTGCTACAGTATGGGGACTAGGGGGTTTCTGCCCTGCTACAGTATGGTGACTAGGGGGTTTCTGTCCTGCTACAGTATGGGGACTAGGGGGTTTCTGTCCTGCTACAGTATGGGGACTAGGGGGTTTCTGTCCTGCTACAGTATGGGGACTAGGGGGTTTCTGTCCTGCTACAGTATGGGGACTAGGGGGTTTCTGCCCTGCTACAGTATGGGGACTAGGGGGTTTCTGTCCCTGCTACAGTATGGGGACTAGGGGGTTTCTGTCCTGCTGCAGTATGGGGACTAGGGGGTCTGAGCCCTGCTACAGTATGGGGACTAGGGGGTTTCTGCCCTGCTACAGTATGGTGACTAGGGGGTTTCTGTCCTGCTACAGTATGGGGACTAGGGGGTCTGAGCCCTCCTACAGTATGGTGACTAGGGGGTCTGAGCCCTGCTACAGTATGGGGACTAGGGGGTTTCTGCCCTGCTACAGTATGGTGACTAGGGGGTTTCTGTCCTGCTACAGTATGGGGACTAGGGGGTTTCTGTCTGAGCCCTGCTACAGTATGGGGACTAGGGGGTCTGAGCCCTGCTACAGTATGGGGACTAGGGGGTCTGAGCCTTGCTACAGTATGGGGACTAGGGTGTTTCTGTCCTGCTACAGTATGGGGACTAGGGGGTTTCTGTCCTGCTACAGTATGGGGACTAGGGGGTTTCTGTCTGAGCTCTGCTACAGTATGGGGACTAGGGGGTCTGAGCCCTGCTACAGTATGGGGACTAGGGGGTCTGAGCCTTGCTACAGTATGGGGACTAGGGGGTCTGAGCCTTGCTACAGAATGGGGACTAGGGGGTTTCTGTCCTGCTACAGTATGGGGACTAGGGGGTTTCTGTCCTGCTACAGTATGGGGACTAGGGGGTTTCTGTCCTGCTACAGTATGGTGACTAGGGGGTCTGAGCCCTGCTACAGTATGGGGACTAGGGGGTTTCTGTCCTGCTACAGTATGGGGACTAGGGGGTTTCTGTCCTGCTACAGTATGGGGACTAGGGGGTCTGAGCCCTGCTACAGTATGGTGACTAGGGGGTCTGAGCCCTGCTACAGTATGGTGACTAGGGGGTCTGAGCCCTGCTACAGTATGGCGACTAGGGGGTCTGAGCCCTGCTACAGTATGGGGACTAGGGGGTTTCTGCCCTGCTACAGTATGGGGACTAGGGGGTTTCTGTCCTGCTACAGTATGGGGACTAGGGGGTTTCTGTCCTGCTACAGTATGGGGACTAGGGGGTTTCTGTCCTGCTACAGTATGGGGACTAGGGGGTTTCTGTCCTGCTACAGTATGGGGACTAGGGGGTTTCTGTCCTGCTACAGTATGGGGACTAGGGGGTTTCTGTCCTGCTACAGTATGGGGACTAGGGGGTCTGAGCACTGCTACAGTATGGGGACTAGGGTGTCTGAGCCCTGCTACAGTATGGGGACTAGGTGGTTTCTGTCCTGCTACAGTATGCAGTATGGTGACTAGGGGGTTTCTGTCCTGCTGCAGTATGGTGACTAGGGGGTCTGAGCCCTGCTACAGTATGGGGACTAGGGGGTTTCTGTCCTGCTACAGTATGGGGACTAGGGGGTTTCTGTCCTGCTACAGTATGGGGACTAGGGTGTCTGAGCACTGCTACAGTATGGGGACTAGGGGGTCTGAGCCCTGCTACAGTATGGGGACTAGGGTGTCTGAGCCCTGCTACAGTATGGTGACTAGGGGGTTTCTGTCCTGCTACAGTATGGTGACTAGGGGGTTTCTGTCTGAGCCCTGCGACAGTATGGGGACTAGGGGGTTTCTGTCTGAGCTCAGAGTGTCGCAGCTTGGTCACATAGTTGGGGCTGACCCCAATTATAAAGGTGTTTGGTCTACAGGCTATGGGTCAACCAAGATTTTTATGGATATACAGTACCAGTCAAAAGTTTGGACACACCTACTCATTCAAGGGTTTTACTTTATTTTTTACATTGTAGAATAATAATGAAGACAAGCTATGAAATAACACACACAGAATCATGTAGTAACCAATTTTTTTTAAATAAATCAATATACATTTGAGATTCTTCAAGGTAGCCACCCATTGCCTCAACCAGCTTCATGAGGAATGCTTTTCCAACAGTCTTGAAGGAGTTCCCACATATGCTGAGCACGTGTTGGCTGCTTTTCCCTCACTCTGCTGTCCAACTCATCCCAAACCATCTGAATTGGTTTTGAGGTCGGGTGATTGTGACTCAGCACTCCGTCACTCTCCTTGGTCAAATAGCCTTTACATAGCCGGAGGTATGTTTTGAGTCATTGTCCTGTTGAAAAACAAATGGTAGTCCCACGAAGCGCGAAACAGATGGGATGGCGTGTTGATATGATTTGGTGACGGTAGGTAAGGGCGGTACATCCTTTTATATAAACACAAACTCACTTCCTTGACAATGGCTCTGCACTACTCCGCGGAGTATGAATGACATGATTTCTGCAGATTCAGTAACACCGTAAATGCTGAATGGCCTATGCAGATGTCGGATTGACATGCAGGGCCCAGATACAAAATGCACTTCTCTATCCGGAATCCGTTCTCTCCTGCCAATTTGTGCACATTAATTGTTTCATAACTTCATTGTGTGAATTGTTTGCGTTTTGGATTGTTAGTGTAATATCTATTCCCCAGTTACATACATCACTAGTAGTAAGTAAGTTTACCATTCATTCCTATAGTTTCTCATTTACAGTCTTTGGTTATAATATTTCTGTTAATGCATTCAATTTATTGTTATTATTCCAGTCTTACTGTTCTCATTGTTGGGAGTGGACACAGTGCAGAGCGCACAACCTACACTACACTTGTGAGAAACATTTACCAGTTTTGTCAATTCAATTTAGTGCTTTTTTTTTTTTTTGTTGAGCGCTCCTGTCAGTGTTGAGTAAGAACGCGCACCTGATCACAACTAAGTGTATAGGTTACCTGGTCTGCACACAAATGTAGATATAAATGTGCCCATTTGGGGATCTGATAGTATTTCTGATTGGCTTAAATACACCACCACTAATGAGTTATGGAGCTTCTCAAAGTAATGTTTTCTTCACCTCAAACAGCAAGCAAACTGAATCTGTTTTTTTTATTTTTTATATCCGTTGAGAATGACAATCGTTCCTCAATGTATTTGAAAACATCTTTCCAGCTCTCTCCCTTTCGATAACCACACAGCTGGAAATGTCATGCTCTGATCCAATGGAAACGTCAAAAAAATATCCCTACCTGATTACTTCTTGTCAGTGCTTGACTTGGACTAAAATGTCTTCTGGGACTTATTTTGGGTGCCGGTACTGTTTATATTTAGGTTGCAGGAGCTCCACGATACTGTTGAGATAATAGTTTATAAGAGGAACAGGACCTCAAGCAGTATAAAATCTGATGTGGCGGTACTCCGCTCCGGTGAGCTCCTGCCCAAATCAGCCACTGCTTCTTAGACCTTGCACAAATAACCTACAGCTGTCTGTCCCGAGCTCATTGGCACAGGAAACTCTTGAGGGCCCATAATATTTTATGTTTATACAAAGTTTTTATTTGTTGTCTTTTATGTAGGCTATCCTTACGTTAGTTGGCAACAGAATTTACTTTTTAGGATTATAATTTTTATTTGTATTTGGTTAATCACACGACAATGATTTTGAGATATGAAGACATTATAAATTAAATTAAACTGTTCCTCAAATGTGCATTTTTAAAAACCATAACTGTCATGCAGATCGGTTGAAATTGCGAGATTATATATTGGTGTTCCATATGAGAAAGGTTGCAGACTCGTTGTGTAGCCTATTACCGGCGACTTCAGGAGAGTAATGGCAGAATCTGTGAACGACAGCAGGAGCGGGAGGAGGATGCTTGAGTCATGGTTAAGATCTTCAGGTAATCTAGATATCTGGCTCCCTCTTGACTCATGGGTGTTTTATGCCATCTAACAGTGAGCTTAAAGATAAACTACTCCTTAATGCAACCGCTGTGTCAGATTTCAAAAAAGCTTTACGGCGAAAGCACACCTTGCAATAATCTGAGTACAGCGCTCGGCCACCAAAACAAGCCATACAGATACCCGCCATGTTGTGGAGTCAACAAAAGTCAGAAATAGCATTATAAATATTCACTTACCTTTGCTCTTCATCGGAATGCACTCCCAGGAATCCCAGTTCCACAATAAATGTTCGATGAAGTCTATATTTATGTCCAAATACCTCCTTTTTGTTTGCGCGTTCAGTTCACGAATCCAAATGCACAAAGCGCGAGCACTAAGTTAAGACGAAAAGTCAAAAGTTCCATTACAGTTCGTAGAAACAAGTCAAACGATGTATGAAATCAATCTTTAGGATGTTTTTATCATAAATCTTCAATAATATTCCAACCGGACAATTCCTTTGTCTTTAGAAATGAAAAGGAAGTGAGCGTGACTAAACTAAAGGCTTTCAGCCAGACCCCTGGTTCAAACAGCTCTTATTCGCTCCCCCTTCACAGTAGAAGCATGAAACAACGTTCTAAAGACTCTTGACATCTAGTGGAAGCCTTAGGAAGTGCAATCTGACCAAATTTACACTGTATATTAGATAGGCAATGACTTGAAAAATTACAAACCTCAGATTTCCCACTTCCTGGTTGGATTTTTCTCAGGTTTTTGCCTGCCATATGAGTTTTGTTATACTCACAGACATCATTTAAACAGTTCTAGAAACTTCAGCGTTTTCTATCCAAATCTACTAATAATATGCATATCATAGCTTCTGGGCCTGAGTAGCAGGCAGTTTACTCTGGGCATGCTTTTCATCCGGACGGGAAAATACTGCCCCCTAGCCCAAAGAGGTTAAAGCATCAGACAAGCTCAATAGTTGATTTTATTAAAACCCATAGGGAGTCTATATAAATGGAAAATAGGCACACCTTTTTGTTGTTGACCGATTTTGTCAAAAGAACAGACTAATTTCGGGCCAACAAAGATTTTATATATTTTTTTTGGTCAGTCACAGCCCAACAAACAGTTTACCATATGTGCATTCTTGTCAACTGTAATGGTAATGCAAAACAGATCTTGGGCCAACAGATTTGTCTCCCCGGGGACCACAACTACAGGCAGTGAGCCTCAGGGCGCTCTACTGACCTGAAAGATTTCCCTGGCACGGCTAATACTGTATGAGGAAGGCTAGGAGGAAAGATGCCAACCCTGAGTCATATAACTGGGCCAGCCAAGAGTCTCTGGGACTGTGTCCCAAATGGCACACCCTATTCACAACATTGTGCTTTTTGACCAGAGCCTGTAGAGAATGACTGGTTTGGGATGTTCCAGTCCCAAAGCCAGTGTGCAGAACATTCCAATCATGACCAGCTTTTTAGCAGCCTGTCAGGAGCTGTATTGCGACAAAATACATATTTCACTTGAGGGTCCGGCCCAAATGGCACCCTTTTCCCTATATAATCATCCGGTTCTGGTCAGTAATATATAATCATCCGGTTCTGGTCAGTACTATATAGAGCAACCGGTTTGACTTGGCAATGTGACACCATTTTTACTGAGTTACAGTTCATATAAGGAAATAAGTCTCTTTTTTAAATTGATATTCATTAAGACCTAATCTATGGAATTCACATGACTAGGAGTAAAGATGTGCTGCTATTGTTCACAGATGCAGTAGCTTTTTAAAAGGTAGGGGGTGTGGATCAGAGAACCAGTCACTATCTGCTGTGACCACCATTTTAGCCTCACGCAGCGCGACACATCTCCTTCACATAGAGTTGATCAGGCTGTTGATTGGGGAGTTTTGTCCTGCTCTTCGATGGCTGTGCGAAGTTGTTGGTAACTGGAACACGCCGTCGTACACTCCTACCCTAACCAATAGGTTAAAACAACTGTGTTGTGTACCATTTGACTTTGTCTGTACACAGCGAAAACACACACACACACACACACACACACACACACACACACACACACACACACACACACACACACACACACACACACACACAGAGAGCAGTCTGTTTGATAATGAGCAGGTTGTGTGTGTGTGTTGGTGCTTCATAATACCAATGTTCTGCCTGCTTGCATGCCTCGTTCTGCCTACCGTGTCCTGTCTTTGACCAACCTCCTAGCTGCCTGCTTAGTTCTGCCTGCCCACCCTACCCTGTCCTGTCCTTGACCAACCTTTAGCTGCCTGCTACCCTGTCCTGTCCTTGACCAACCTCTAGCTGCCTGCTACCCTGTCCTGCAAACCTGTCCCAGACCTGCTGTTTTCAACTCTCTAGAGACAGCAGGAGCGGTAGAGATACTCTCAATGATTGGCTATGAAAAAGCCAACTGACATTTACTCTTGTGTTACTGACTTGTTGCACCCCCAACAACTACTATGATTATTATTATTTGACAATGCTGGTCATTTATGAACATTTGAACATCTAGGCCATGTGCTGTTATAATCTCCACCCGGCACAGCCAGAAGAGGACTGGCCACCCCTCATAGCCTGGTTCCTCTCTAGGTTTCTTCCTAGGTTTTGGCCTTTCTAGGGAGTTTTTCCTAGCCACTGTGCTTCTACACCTGCATTGCTTACTGTTTGGGGTTTTAGGCTGGGTTTCTGTAAAAGACCTTTGAGATATCAGCTGATGTAAGAAGGGCTATATAAATACATTTGATTTGATTTTGATTTGATCCTGTGTTGACCAACCTCTAGCTGTCTACAACCCTGTTTTGTCCTGTGCATCCTCTAGCTACCTTGTCCTGTCTTTGACCATCCTCTAGCTACCCTGTCCTGTCTTTGACCATCCTCTAGCTACCCTGTCCTGTCTTTGACCATCCTCTAGCTACACTGTCCTGTCTTTGACCATCCTCTAGCTACCCTGTCCTGTCTTTGACCATCCTCTAGCTACCCTGTCCTGTCTTTGACCATCCTCTAGCTACCCTGTCCTGTCTTTGACCATCCTCTAGCTACCCTGTCCTGTCTTTGACCATCCTCTAGCTACCCTGTCCTGTCTTTGACCATCCTCTAGCTGCCTCCACTAGTCTACTGCCAAACCCTCATTGTGACCTGCCATGAACAGGATACCACTAGTACCAGATCACCTTTTTATTTATTTATCAACCTGATAAAGTTGGCTGAATGAGAACATGTCATTCACAGCAATGACCTGGGGGGGAGGCCTATCAGTGGATGAATTCCATCCAGAATGGAGAGGACATGATAAGGATGATTAGTTGGGAGAATTATGTCTACTCCTATTTAAACATACATTTACATTTGACATTTTAGTCATTTAGCAGACGCTCTTATCCAGAGCGACTTACAGTAGTGAATGCATACATTACATACATTTTCTTTCCCCCCCCATACTGGTCCCCCGTGGGAATCGAACCCACAACCCTGGCGTTGCAAACACCATGCTCTACCAACTGAGCCACACAGGACCACATGAGCTTTATCCTTTTTTCAGAAACATGTCCTACGTTTTTCAAGAGGAGAGAGAGAGTGCAGAGGGAAGACTTTTTATATTTCAGACGATCAAATGTACTGCCAGCTTCCAGTATGTTCTAATGGAGGAACCTTGGCTATTGTAGTGGAAACTGTCAAGGCAGCAGGAAACAGGACCGTTGTGTCAAGCTGTTTCCGATGTGAGCGTTACTGGAGAGTTGGAGTTCTACTGGCTCTTAATCAATTTAAAAGGCAATTCTTTGCTTCTTTCTAAAAACAAACGCTTTGGACAGTAAAGTCGGTGTGAAAAGGACTTAAAGGCTGTGTTTTACGTACAGACCAATTATGTGCAACAACAACAACAACAACAACAACAAAAAGAGCTGATCCGATTGGTCAAAAGACAGATTTGTGGGATAAGATGAAGGGTATCTTTTTGGATCTTCTCTGGAAATGCGTTTTCGTGAGGAATCAGGAAAAACAGAGCCTCAGACTGGAATGACTTTAGTGTAGCTTTTCTCTGAGATGTGGTGGCGTCTCGGAGCTCTACGGACAATTCCTTCGACCTCATGGCCTGGTCAACTGTAGGTCCTTAATATAGACAGGTGTGTGTGTGTGTGTGGCCTTTTACAAATCATGTCCAATCAGTTGAATTTAACCACAGGTGGACTCCAATCAAGTTGTAGAAACAGCTCAAGGATGATCAATGGAAACAGGATGCCACCTGAGCTCAATTTGAAGTCTCATAGCAAAAGGGTCTGAATACTAATGTAAGGTATTTGTTTTCAATTTTGCTGACATTTGCAAAAATGAATCTAATTTTTTGATTTGTCTTTATGGGGTATTGTGTGTTGATTGAAGTGGGGGGGACTATTTAATCCACTTTAGAATAAGGCTGTAACGTAACAAAATGTGGGAAAGGTCAAGGGTATCTGAATACTTTCCCGATGCACAGCATACAGTACCAGAGAAGTGGAGGATTTTTATTTGTTGTGCCAGAATTTCTTCACGATCTTCATTTCAAAGGAAGGCTGCATCTCTACCTAGTACTGTGTCATGGTGCTGGAGATCCACAACCACCGAACAGCAAGCCCCTGTACCTCTCCCCTCTCTGCGCCCTACTGAGATCCACAACCACCGAACAGCAAGCCCCTGTACCTCTCCCCTCTCTGCGCCCTACTGAGATACACAACCACCGAACAGCAAGCCCCTGTACCTCTCCCCTCTCTGCGCCCTACTGAGATACACAACCACCGAACAGCAAGCCCCTGTACCTCTCCCCTCTCTGCGCCCTACTGAGATACACAACCACCGAACAGCAAGCCCCTGTACCTCTCCCCTCTCTGCGCCCTACTGAGATCCACAACCACCGAACAGCAAGCCCCTGTACCTCTCCCCTCTCTGCGCCCTACTAAGATCCAAAACCACTGAACAGCAAGCCCCTGTACCTCTCCCCTCTGCGCCCTACTGAGATCCACAACCACCGAACAGCAAGCCCCTGTACCTCTCCCCTCTCTGCGCCCTACTAAGATCCAAAACCACTGAACAGCAAGCCCCTGTACCTCTCCCCTCTGCGCCCTACTGAGATCCACAACCACCGAACAGCAAGCCCCTGTACCTCTCCCCTCTCTGCGCCCTACTAAGATCCAAAACCACTGAACAGCAAGCCCCTGTACCTCTCCCCTCTGCGCCCTACTGAGATCCACAACCACTGAACAGCAAGCCCCTGTACCTCTCCCCTCTGCGCCCTACTGAGATCCACAACCACCGAACAGCAAGCCCCTGTACCTCTCCCCTCTCTGCGCCCTACTGAGATCCAAAACCACCGAACAGCAAGCCCCTGTACCTCTCCCCTCTGCGCCCTACTGAGATCCAAAACCACCGAACAGCAAGCCCCTGTACCTCTCCCATCTGCGCCCTACTGAGATCCACAACCACCCAACAGCAAGCCCCTGTACTTCTCCTCTCTGCGCCCTACTGAGATCCACAACCACCCAACAGCAAGCCCCTGTACCTCTCCCCTCTGCGCCCTACTGAGATCCACAACCACCCAACAGCAAGCCCCTGTACCTCTCCTCTCTCTGCGCCCTGCTGAGATCCACAACCACCCAACAGCAAGCCCCTGCACCTCTCCCCTCTCTGCGCCCTACTGAGATCCACAACCACCGAACAGCAAGCCCCTGTACCTCTCCCCTCTCTGCGCCCTACTGAGATACACAACCACCGAACAGCAAGCCCCTGTACCTCTCCCCTCTCTGCGCCCTACTGAGATACACAACCACCGAACAGCAAGCCCCTGTACCTCTCCCCTCTCTGCGCCCTACTGAGATCCACAACCACCGAACAGCAAGCCCCTGTACCTCTCCCCTCTCTGCGCCCTACTGAGATACACAACCACCGAACAGCAAGCCCCTGTACCTCTCCCCTCTCTGCGCCCTACTGAGATACACAACCACCGAACAGCAAGCCCCTGTACCTCTCCCCTCTCTGCGCCCTACTGAGATCCACAACCACCGAACAGCAAGCCCCTGTACCTCTCCCCTCTGTGCCCTACTGAGATCCACAACCACCGAACAGCAAGCCCCTGTACCTCTCTCCTCTGCGCCCTACTGAGATCCACAACCACCGAACAGCAAGCCCCTGTACCTCTCCCCTCTCTGCGCCCTACTGAGATCCAAAACCACCGAACAGCAAGCCCCTGTACCTCTCCCCTCTGCGCCCTACTGAGATCCACAACCACTGAACAGCAAGCCCCTGTACCTCTCCCCTCTCTGCGCCCTACTAAGATCCAAAACCACTGAACAGCAAGCCCCTGTACCTCTCCCCTCTGCGCCCTACTGAGATCCACAACCACTGAACAGCAAGCCCCTGTACCTCTCCCCTCTGCGCCCTACTGAGATCCACAACCACCGAACAGCAAGCCCCTGTACCTCTCCCCTCTCTGCGCCCTACTGAGATCCAAAACCACCGAACAGCAAGCCCCTGTACCTCTCCCCTCTGCGCCCTACTGAGATCCAAAACCACCGAACAGCAAGCCCCTGTACCTCTCCCATCTGCGCCCTACTGAGATCCACAACCACCCAACAGCAAGCCCCTGTACTTCTCCTCTCTGCGCCCTACTGAGATCCACAACCACCCAACAGCAAGCCCCTGTACCTCTCCCCTCTGCGCCCTACTGAGATCCACAACCACCCAACAGCAAGCCCCTGTACCTCTCCTCTCTCTGCGCCCTGCTGAGATCCACAACCACCCAACAGCAAGCCCCTGCACCTCTTCTCTCTCTGCGCCCTACTGAGATCCACAACCACCGAACAGCAAGCCCCTGTACCTCTCCATTCTGCACCCTGCTGAGATCCACAACCACCGAACAGCAAGCCCCTGTACCTCTCCCCTCTCTGCGCCCTACTGAGATACACAACCACCGAACAGCAAGCCCCTGTACCTCTCCCCTCTCTGCGCCCTACTGAGATCCACAACCACCGAACAGCAAGCCCCTGTACCTCTCCCCTCTCTGCGCCCTACTGAGATACACAACCACCGAACAGCAAGCCCCTGTACCTCTCCCCTCTCTGCGCCCTACTGAGATCCACAACCACCGAACAGCAAGCCCCTGTACCTCTCCCCTCTCTGCGCCCTACTGAGATCCACAACCACCGAACAGCAAGCCCCTGTACCTCTCCCCTCTCTGCGCCCTACTGAGATACACAACCACCGAACAGCAAGCCCCTGTACCTCTCCCCTCTCTGCGCCCTACTGAGATCCACAACCACCGAACAGCAAGCCCCTGTACCTCTCCCCTCTCTGCGCCCTACTGAGATCCACAACCACCGAACAGCAAGCCCCTGTACCTCTCCCCTCTCTGTGCCCTACTGAGATCCACAACCACCGAACAGCAAGCCCCTGTACCTCTCTCCTCTGCGCCCTACTGAGATCCACAACCACCGAACAGCAAGCCCCTGTACCTCTCCCCTCTCTGCGCCCTACTGAGATCCAAAACCACCCAACAGCAAGCCCCTGCACCTCTTCTCTCTCTGCGCCCTACTGAGATCCACAACCACCGAACAGCAAGCCCCTGTACCTCTCCATTCTGCACCCTGCTGAGATCCACAACCACCGAACAGCAAGCCCCTGTACCTCTCCCCTCTGCACCCTACTGAGATCCACAACCACCGAACAGCAAGCCCCTGTACCTCTCCCCTCTGCACCCTACTGAGATCCACAACCACCGAACAGCAAGCCCCTGTACCTCTCCCCTCTGCACCCTACTGAGATCCACAACCACCGAACAGCAAGCCCCTGTACCTCTCCCCTCTGCACCCTACTGAGATCCACAACCACCGAACAGCAAGCCCCTGTACCTCTCCCCTCTGCACCCTACTGAGATCCACAACCACCGAACAGCAAGCCCCTGTACCTCTCCCCTCTGCGCCCTACTGAGATCCACAACCACCGAACAGCAAGCCCCTGTACCTCTCCCCTCTGCGCCCTACTGAGATCCACAACCACCGAACAGCAAGCCCCTGTACCTCTCCCCTCTGCGCCCTACTGAGATCCAAAACCACCGAACAGCAAGCCCCTGTACCTCTCCCCTCTGCGCCCTACTGAGATCCACAACCACCGAACAGCAAGCCCCTGTACCTCTCCCCTCTGCGCCCTACTGAGATCCAAAACCACCGAACAGCAAGCCCCTGTACCTCTCCCCTCTGCGCCCTACTGAGATCCACAACCACCGAACAGCAAGCCCCTGTACCTCTCCCCTCTGCACCCTACTGAGATCCAAAACTCCCTGCTGCTCCCCCCCCCCCGGCCTTGTGTGGTCGTCACGGCAACAGCAAACTCGCATCCTCCTATGACCATCCCTCTCCTTGGGTCTCTCTGTTTTTAACTCTCTCCCATGTTGTAGTTGCAATCCTCTGCTGTAACTGGACTGCAGTTTAATATGAATCCCACTTGATTGCAGAGATAATCAATGATAATACATTTGTTTTTATAGTGCCTTTCTAGAGCACCTGGACAATAACACACATCACCCTGTAAATGGACATATATTTTTTTGTGTGTGTTGAAAAGTCAGCAAATTAGGCCTACTTCCATAGCTCTACATTCTTCCTCAGTTCACCGTTTGCTCTCTGCGGTCGATCGTACTGTTTCTGTGAGGTTATGACATCACGACTTCTGGTAATATTAGTAGCACGTCCCGAGCAAACCTGGGTTCAGATACTACTCAATACTTTTCAAATACTTTTAGCGTTTTTGCTGTAGCCTGCCTGGAGTTCCAGATGTTCTCTGAAGACTATTCTATAGGCTCTATGCATTAAACCGCCTCCAACGTTTTAACTAACTTCCTGTCGGGTTGGATGACTTCCGGAGCGAGTTCTGCTATCGTTTTTATCATTAGCTTACTAGCTATCGTCGATGCATTTCTGATTTTGAAATAGTTCGCAATGACTACGTTTAAAATTTCAGCCCCGCGAAGGAGGTGCTAATGAACATTGTTCAGTGTCTCTGTGTTCAGTTTCTTCCAAATGTAATGGTATTGTGAGCTTCCGCCGTTTCCCGGTCGATGTAGAGCGCAGAAAAAAAGGTGGTTGGTGGCAGTACGTCGTGACAACTTTACTGTCACCAAACACACAAAGGTGTGTAGTACACATTTCGTGTGAAAGTGACTTTGTTGAGGGAAAAATTGGGGGGCGAGCGACAATACCTAAAAAGAGGTGTTCCTCCTACTGTCTTCGCGTGGGACTGGCACATTTAAAAGACACCAGGTGTTTGGGGAAGATGACTGAAACCTCCAGCTCTGACTGAGGGGGATGAAGAACAAGGTGCGCTGCCTGTGGACTGTGCCGTCTCTGATCCGGTCCAGAGCATGGGCCAAGCCAGTGTAAATGTACATGTGTTTATTTGCTAGCAACAAAATAATAATTTGTTTATCTGCGACATGTATCAATCATTTGTGTTGTAGTGAATATCAGTTTGTGTAGAGCTTGTATTGGCTTTAATTAGGCAATGAGTAACAGGGGTGGGGGGGGGGGGATCAAGTAAACACAGAATAGCCACAATGGAAGATGTAATACAATGTTAGAGAGGTGTAATTGATTAACTGAACTGTTGAACATTTGCTGAAATAATATATATATATATATATTTTAAACTAATCTTTTCTACTGTAGATTTTTTCACAAGAACATCAATACTTATTTTTCATAAAACCACTAAACTTGGCGCCCGTGCAGGGCATCCATTCAGGTGCGAGATAAGACACTTCGACAAGTAATCGTAAAAAATAAAAGTGGTCAACCTTCTCTCTTATAGTTTTTGAAACCTGTAGATCTGTATAATATCCTTTCAACTAGGATGTTCCACCTGTGCACAGATGACAAAGTCACACCAGCTACAACCTGTGAGAAGGATTTGACCTTTGCACTTGCCAGTAGTAAGCATGAGATCTCTTCAACTTCAGCTCTCCGTTCTGTATCTTCGGTTAAGGGCAGTCAACATAACTTGGTACATTTGGCCACTTGACCTCTTAAGAGTCCAAAGTGTGGTCTCACACTGGGATCAAATATGATGCCATCTGGAGAGGATCCTAACCACGGGGCATCTGGGTGCACTACGAAACCACACGGAAAGAAGTTAACATTCTTCAGTGTGCAGTAGTCCTGTACAGCCACTGGCTCCATGGCTAGCCCCCCCCGCAGTAGTCCTGTACAGCCACTGGCTCCATGGCTAGCCCCCCCCGCAGTAGTCCTGTACAGCCACTGGCTCCATTGCTAGCCCCCCGCAGTACTCCTGTACAGCCACTGGCTCCATGGCTAGCCCCCCGCAGTACTCCTGTACAGCCACTGGCTCCATGGCTAGCCCTCCCCGCAGTACTCCTGTACAGCCACTGGCTCCATGGCTAGCCCCACCCGCAGTACTCCTGTACAGCCACTGGCTCCATGGCTAGCCCCACCCGCAGTACTCCTGTACAGCCACTGGCTCCATGGCTAGCCCCACCCGCAGTACTCCTGTACAGCCACTGGCTCCATGGCTAGCCCCCCCCGCAGTACTCCTGTACAGCCACTGGCTCCATTGCTAGCCCCACCCGCAGTACTCCTGTACAGCCACTGGCTCCATGGCTAGCCCCCCGCAGTACTCCTGTACAGCCACTGGCTCCATGGCTAGCCCCCCCCGCAGTAGTCCTGTACAGCCACTGGCTCCATTGCTAGCCCCCCGCAGTACTCCTGTACAGCCACTGGCTCCATGGCTAGCCCCCCGCAGTACTCCTGTACAGCCACTGGCTCCATGGCTAGCCCCACCCGCAGTACTCCTGTACAGCCACTGGCTCCATGGCTAGCCCCCCGCAGTAGTCCTGTACAGCCACTGGCTCCATGGCTAGCCCCCCTCAGTACTCCTGTACAGCCACTGGCTCCATGGCTAGCCCCCCGCAGTACTCCTGTACAGCCACTGGCTCCATGGCTAGCCCCCCGCAGTACTCCTGTACAGCCACTGGCTCCATGGCTAGCCCCACTCGCAGTACTCCTGTACAGCCACTGGCTCCATGGCTAGCCCCCCCCGCAGTAGTCCTGTACAGCCACTGGCTCCATGGCTAGCCCCCCGCAGTACTCCCGTACAGCCACTGGCTCCATGGCCTCCTCTTCATCTCCATGGTCTGCATACCAGATCCCTTGAACATCCACTCAGCTAGGTGGTCAGCTGAGGTCTCTCCCCGGACATGGTAAACCTCTCGGAAACGAGAGGATGTTATTCTCATTTACCTGAGCTGATGCCGTTCCGGGCTGCTGCTCTGCTCCCTTGTAGCAACCTCGACTTTTGTGTGACATCTCGTAGGTTATCTCTAATGCCTTGACGTGGAACTGCTCCTGATGGCTAAGGACGTAAGCACACTGGGAAGACTGAAGCCTGTAGCCATCTAATGGAAGTATTGGTGTAGAAGGGGCATCGGCGATCTTCACAATTTCACTGGTCTTTGGCTGCGGAAGCTGATAGGACAGAACACTGCCGGCTTGCGCTGACCTGAAGGCGGACTTAACCAGGGGCACGTCAGCTGACATGTCCATTGTTGTCACAAGAGGGGGCAGGAAGTGAAGAAAAGTTGGCATACGTTTCTGAGACGTGGAGAAGGTCCATGTCAGGCCTGTATCCATTGAGTACTTTGTAGAGAGAACTTCTGCAAAAACATTTTAAAACCTTAACATCAGGTCGGAGAGATTACTATGACAAAGACTAATGGAAATTTTCCAGAAACAGCACAAGCCCGAAAGTTCAAATAAAATTAATTAAAAAATATACAGATTTATAGATTATATATTCCCCCCCCCCCCCCAGTCTTTGTCCCAAACATTTGTCATTATATCGTAAAAGACGTCACTGTTTAGGCTTATCATCTGGATACAAAAACAATCACAACAAAATGTTTTCTAAAATGTTTCCATTCTAGGAACCTCCAATTTACCTTATTCCATCAGTACACGAGTTAGTATGTTTACAGAACTCTATCCCATCCACCGGACCTGGTTTCACACCCTAATTAACAAGGATTTACTGTTACACAGGCTGAATTCTTTTCAGGTGCATTTCTTTAATGGATATTGATAGACTCACAAGTGTTCTTGGCTTGTGCCAACGCTGTTCTGTGTCTGTGCAGCTGTGAACTGGTGGTGCGGCAGGAATGTTTCAGTTGAGAGTAGTGCGCTGTCTGGTAAAGAAGGGCCACCAGATGATTGCACAGAGCACTTCCTGCAACACAGGAGCAGTGGCTTTGGACCGCTATCACTGGTACGGACTGCTTTAACACCATCTGTTAAGATACGCGTGACGAAAGACTGAAGTGAGAAACGAGAATGATGCTCTCCCATAAATAACAAACATAGTAGTGTCTAGTCTTCTTAACTAAGGGGCTCATTTAACTATACAGGAATAGATTGTGTCTCAGTAACACAATTACCAAACACTGCATCAACAGATCTTAACGGGTTATTTGGTAAAGTGGGCAATTCTAAATTGGGATTAGGACCCATCATTTAATATCTATCTACTGATAAGATTAAACGTTAACACTTGTCTCCAACACATTTTGACCATGATCGCAGTGTCTCACAAGAGATGTTTAACAAGGTCCCCTAGTAGCGATCTATAACCTTTCACCTCCTCTCATGCTGTGCGGCTTTTCACTCTTCCTCATGGACCTGTGACAGGCAGCCCTCACGGTGATCTCCCCCTGTCAATGTATCTTTATTAGATACTGTGTAGAAGACATGAATAACAATTATTTTTTTAGCTAGCAAATATAGCTAGCAAGCGTAACTTAACCAAGCGAAACGAAAATACACACATTCTCAGGTAGATTCTGTCAACGTTAAAGCATTTTACTAAGTAGCTAGCTACAGTTAATAGTTAAATTAGCTAGCTAATGATTGTGGCTAGCTAACGTTATATCTGTCAGTGACTTGGTACTCACCTTCATAGTTGTCTATGTAGCTTCCTATATACATCTTATATACATCATATATACATCTTGAATCCCTTATCGTTATTGCTAGCTGGAATCTCGGAGGCTGATTTTTAACAATTCGATGTACCTCATTTTAATATTAATTTGAGGCAAGTCCTGAAAGACACCTAGTAAATAAAAAAAAAATGCGACATAGTGGTAGTATCGTCGATAACATCTAGACTGACCGGAAATTGCAACACCGATAGGAAGTGTTTAGAACGTTCGATCGTGGAATGTTCATAAGGGCTATTGGCTGTCCCAAGATCCAATAGTAACACCCTGAGTTTAAAACAAATAAATCAAATACATGCACTGAGCGTTATCTTTATACTATAAACATACTGTTTGATGACATTAATTAAGACCCACAAATGAATCGAGGGATCCAGAGTTAAGAGGGCCTGTTCTCCTCCCTCTCCGGGCTGACCTTCCCACATTCTGCCGTTTACCTTCCTGAAGTTACTGGTTATAGGGGGTCGGCCACCTTTTTCCATGTAGAACTCCAATTTACAATTCATCTTACTAATTTCTACCGATCTGCGTGCCAGTTATGATTCTCATATGCACCTTTTTTTTTTTTTTTTTTTTTGAACAGCTTTGTTGACAATATTTTTTTTTTTTTTGTTCTATGGCCAACTAGGTAAAACTAGTTTTACATGAAGACAACATAAAATAAAAAAACATTGCAGGTATAAAATATCCTGACACACAAATAAATATCCTGTAAGTTACATTGACTACGCGTGATTGTTCATGTTCTTTCAATCGCATTCATCTCTCTACTCCGCCTGTCTGCAAACCTGTCTCTCAACTGCGTCCGGCCTCGCAACAAACCTGTCTCTCAACTGCGTCCGGCCTCGCAACAAACCTGTCTCTCAACTGCGTCCGGCCTCGCAACAAACCTGTCTCTCAACTGCGTCCGGCCTCGCAACAAACCTGTCTCTCAACTGCGTCCGGCCTCGCAACAAACCTGTCTCTCAACTGCGTCCGGCCTCGCAACAAACCTGTCTCTCAACTGCGTCCGGCCTCGCAACAAACCTGTCTCTCAACTGCGTCCGGCCTCGCAACAAACCTGTCTCTCAACTGCGTCCGGCCTCGCAACAAACCTGTCTCTCAACTGCGTCCGGCCTCGCAACAAACCTGTCTCTCAACTGCGTCCGGCCTCGCAACAAACCTGTCTCTCAACTGCGTCCGGCCTCGCAACAAACCTGTCTCTCAACTGCGTCCGGCCTCGCAACAAACCTGTCTCTCAACTGCGTCCGGCCTCGCAACAAACCTGTCTCTCAACTGCGTCCGGCCTCGCAACAAACCTGTCTCTCAACTGCGTCCGGCCTCGCAACAAACCTGTCTCTCAACTGCGTCCGGCCTCGCAACAAACCTGTCTCTCAACTGCGTCCGGCCTCGCAACAAACCTGTCTCTCAACTGCGTCCGGCCTCGCAACAAACCTGTCTCTCAACTGCGTCCGGCCTCGCAACAAACCTGTCTCTCAACTGCGTCCGGCCTCGCAACAAACCTGTCTCTCAACTGCGTCCGGCCTCGCAACAAACCTGTCTCTCAACTGCGTCCGGCCTCGCAACAAACCTGTCTCTCAACTGCGTCCGGCCTCGCAACAAACCTGTCTCTCAACTGCGTCCGGCCTCGCAACAAACCTGTCTCTCAACTGCGTCCGGCCTCGCAACAAACCTGTCTCTCAACTGCGTCCGGCCTCGCAACAAACCTGTCTCTCAACTGCGTCCGGCCTCGCAACAAACCTGTCTCTCAACTGCGTCCGGCCTCGCAACAAACCTGTCTCTCAACTGCGTCCGGCCTCGCAACAAACCTGTCTCTCAACTGCGTCCGGCCTCGCAACAAACCTGTCTCTCAACTGCGTCCGGCCTCGCAACAAACCTGTCTCTCAACTGCGTCCGGCCTCGCAACAAACCTGTCTCTCAACTGCGTCCGGCCTCGCAACAAACCTGTCTCTCAACTGCGTCCGGCCTCGCAACAAACCTGTCTCTCAACTGCGTCCGGCCTCGCAACAAACCTGTCTCTCAACTGCGTCCGGCCTCGCAACAAACCTGTCTCTCAACTGCGTCCGGCCTCGCAACAAACCTGTCTCTCAACTGCGTCCGGCCTCGCAACAAACCTGTCTCTCAACTGCGTCCGGCCTCGCAACAAACCTGTCTCTCAACTGCGTCCGGCCTCGCAACAAACCTGTCTCTCAACTGCGTCCGGCCTCGCAACAAACCTGTCTCTCAACTGCGTCCGGCCTCGCAACAAACCTGTCTCTCAACTGCGTCCGGCCTCGCAACAAACCTGTCTCTCAACTGCGTCCGGCCTCGCAACAAACCTGTCTCTCAACTGCGTCCGGCCTCGCAACAAACCTGTCTCTCAACTGCGTCCGGCCTCGCAACAAACCTGTCTCTCAACTGCGTCCGGCCTCGCAACAAACCTGTCTCTCAACTGCGTCCGGCCTCGCAACAAACCTGTCTCTCAACTGCGTCCGGCCTCGCAACAAACCTGTCTCTCAACTGCGTCCGGCCTCGCAACAAACCTGTCTCTCAACTGCGTCCGGCCTCGCAACAAACCTGTCTCAACCATTCTGGGCCCTTGGCGTTTCCCAGCTCCGGACAGACACAGCTGTATTTCTGCAAGGGATAAGAAGAAATCTGGTATTTTTCTTTTTACAACATTTCCACTGGATCACAGCGTTTTACATTTTTCTCTCCCATTAAAGGCTCAGTGGTTATCAAAGGGAGGAACTATTGTAATTCTCAATGGATGTAAAAAAATAAATAAACAAGTTTTTAAGCTCCGCAGCTCATTAGTTGTGTGTAGTTAAGACGTTCATAAATTCAATTAGACATCCACAAATAGAAGCATTAATACATTTTGTTTTGCAGGCCAGGTAGACGAGGCCACCTACGCAATCTGGTGGACGTCCTTACTCCACATTTTACATAAGCACTCCAAACAAAAGACATTGAATAAAATTGACTTAACTTGTAAATGTAATTTTAAATAAACCAAAAAACCTTTTTTTTGTTTTTCTCCCCTCACAAGTGTAGCATAGGTTGTGAGCTCTGCAAACAACGTGTCCACTCTGTCAATGAGAACGGGAAATTTACTGTCATAACAAGGTGTCCACTCTGTCAATGAGAACGGGAAATTGACTGTCATAACAAGGTGTCCACTCTGTCAATGAGAACGGGAAATTGACTGTCATAACAAGGTGTCCACTCTGTCAATGGGAACGGGAAATTTACTGTCATAACAAGGTGTCCACTCTGTCAATGAGAACGGGAAATTGACTGTCATAACAAGGTGTCCACTCTGTCAATGAGAACGGGAAATTGACTGTCATAAGGTGTCCACTCTGTCAATGAGAACGGGAAATTACTGTCATAACAAGGTGTCCACTCTGTCAATGGGAACGGTAAATTACTGTCATAACGATACACTAAATATACAAAATTATGTGGACACCCCTTCAAATTTGTGGATTCGGCTATTTCAGCCACACCCGTTGCTGACAGGTATGTAACATCGACAGACATTGGCAGTAGAATGGCCCGTACTTAAGAGCTCAGTGACTTTCAACGTGGCACCTTCATAGGATGCCACGTTTCCAACAAGTCAGTTCGTCAAGTTTCCGCCCTGCTAGAGCTTCCCCCCGGTCAACTGTATGTGCTGTTATTGTGAAGTGGAAACATCTCGGAGCAACAACGGCTCAGCCGTGAAGTGGTAGGCCACACAAGCTCACAGAAGGAGACCGCTGAGTGCTGAAGCGCATAGCGTGGTAATATAATATCTGTCCAGTTTCAACACTACTGAGTTCCAAAACTGCCTCGAAGCAACGTCGGCATCAAACCCGAGTGGCGCAGCGGTCTGAGGCACTGCATTGCAGTGCTAGAGTTGTCACTACAGACCCTGGTTCGATCCCAGGCTGTATCACAACTGGACGTGATCGGGAGTCACATTTAGCCCAGCGTCGTCCGGGTTAGAGGAGGGATTGGCGGGGATAGGCAGTCATTGTAGATAAGAATTTGTACTTAACTGACTTGCCTAGTTAAATAAAGTAAAAAAAAAAAAATAACTGTTCGTTGGGAGCTTCAAGAAATGGGTTTCCATGGCTGAGCAGCCGCACACAAGCCTAAGATCACCATGCGAAATGCCAAGAGTCGGCTGGAGTGGTGTAAAGCTCGTCGCTATTGGACTCTGGAGCAGTGGAAACGTGTTCTCTGGAGTGATGAATCACGCTTCACCATCTGGCAGTCCGACGGACGAATCTGGGTTTGGCGGATGCCAGGAGAACGCTACCTGCCCCAACGCATAGTTCCAACTGTAAGGAGGAATAATGGTCTGGGGCTGTTTTTCATGGTTCGGGCCCCTTTGGTTCCAGTGAAGGGAAATCTTAACGCTACAGCATACAATGACATTCTGGACCATTCTGTACTTTCAACTTCGTGGCAACAGTTTGGGGGAAGGCCCTTTCCTGTTTCAGCATGACAATAACCCCGTGCACAAAGCGAGGTCCATACAGAAATGGTTTGTCGAGATCCGTGTGGAAGAACTTGACTGGCCTGCACAGATCCCTGACCGCAACCCTATCGAACACCTTTGTGATGAATTGGAACGCCGACTGCGAGCCAGACCTAATCGCCCAACATCAGTGCCCGACCTCACTAATGCTCTTGTGGCTGAATGGACGCAAGTCCTCATGTCAATGTTCCAACATCTAGTGGGAAGCTCTTCCCAGAAGAGTGGAGGCTGTTATAGCAGCAAAAGGGTGGTCCAACTCCATATTAATGCCCATGATTTTGGAATGAGATGTATGACAAGCAGGTGTCTTAATATTTATTGATGTAGTGTATATTGAATGCATTAACAGAAATGACCTTAAACAGATTAGAAATGGTAATAAAAAGTACATGTACTAGTGATATACACTGAACAAAAATATCAACGCAAAATGTAATTATAAAGAATTTACTGAGTTACAGTTTGTATAAAGAAATTAGACCCTAATCTATGGATGTCACATGATTGGGAGTACAGATGTGCATCTATTGGTCACAGATACCTTAAAAAAAAAAAAAGGTAGGGGTGTGGATCAGAGAACTAGTCACTATCTGCTGTGACCACCATTTTAGCCTCATGCAGCGCGACACATCTCCTTCACATAGAGTTGATCAAGCTGTTGATTGTGGCCTGTGGAATGTTGTCCCTCTCCTCTTCAATGGCTTTGTGAAGTGGCTGGATATTGGACCTAACTCGAACACGCTGTCGTACACATTGATCCAGAGCATCCCAAACATGCTCAATTGGTGACATGTCTGTGAGTATGCAGGTAATGGAAGAACTGGGACATTTTCAGCTTCCAGGAATTGTGACCAGATCCTTGCGACATGGGGCAGTGCATTATCCTGTTGAAAACATGAGGTTATGGCGGTGAATGAATGGCACGACAATGAGCCTCAGGATCTCGTCACGGTATCTCTGTGCATTCAAATTGCCATCGATTTTTAAAATGCAATTTTTGTTGTCCGTAGCTTATGTCTGCCACATACCGTAACCCCACCACCGCCATTGAGCACAACGTTGACATCAATAATCCGCTCGTCCACACAACGCCATGCACGCTGTCTGCCATCTGCCCGGGAACAGTTGAAACCGGGATTCATCCATGAAGAGCACACTTCTCCAGCGTGCCAGTGTCCATAGACGGTGGGCGTTTGCCCCGCTGGAGTCGGTTACAACACCTAGCTGCAGTCAGGTCAAGACCCTGGTGAGGACGAGCACGAAGATGAAGGAGCCGGATGTTGAGGTCCCGGGTTGGCGTGGTTACACGTCGTCTGCGGTTGAGACCTCTCTGGTGTTGTGACAACTGCACATTTTTGAGTTGCCTTTTTTATTGTCCCCAGCACAAGGTGCACCTGTGTAATGATCATGCTGTTTTTTTTTATCAACTTCTTGACATGCCACACCTGTCAGGTGGATGGATTGTCTCGGCAAAGCAGAAATGCTCCCTAACAACAGGGATATAAACACATTTTGTACTTTTTTTTTAAATTTGAGAAATAAGCTTTTGGTGCGTATGGGGAAGAATTCCTGGGATCTTTTTTATTTCAGTTCATGAAACATGGGACCAACACTTTTTATATGTTGCGTTTTATTTTTGTTCAGTGTTGATTATAGATGGTTATAAATGATCTGCTGAGAGAGGGCTGTACACACACACACACACACACACACACACACAGCCTAGTTCACAAATAACTGGTGGAGCGAAGATCAACAGCGGGAGGGAAAAGACAACTTACAAAATCTATCTACCAGTTTATGCCAACGCAACAATGGGTATGTAAACCAGGTATTTACGTTTTTTTTTTTTTTAAAGTCTTTTGGAATATTTGTCATTCGGTTATCATAGATTAGCCGACGTTGACGATCAGACTTTTCCTCTAGGGTTTTTTTTTTGTTGTGTCCTTTTTAAAGTCATGAAGTTATGGTAGCAGATTTTGAAATTCTACTGCCTTTCAAAAAAGTATTCACACCCCTTGTCTTCAACATCTTGTTACACAGTGGGGTTTAAAATGGATTAAATCGTCTTTTTTGTGTGTGTGTGTGTGTGTGTGTGTGTGTGTGTGTGTGTGTGTCAACGATCTACAAAAAGACAACTCCACGGTTGTGAAGACGAAAAAATATATAACAATCTAAAAATCAAGATTGTTATAAAGTATTCAACCTCAAGTCCAATACATGTTGAAATCAGCTTTGGTAGCGATTTTTCCAGCACTGAGTCTTTCTGGTTAAAGTCTCTAAGAGTTTTCCACATCCATTATTCTTTTCATAGTTTTTCAAACATCATAGTTCTTAATGGGTTATTGATCATTGCTAGACAACCGTTTTCAGATCTTGCCATGGCAACACGTCAAAAACAACTAACTCGTGAACATTCACTGTCGTCTTGGTAAACAACTCCAGTGTACATGTGACCTTCTGTAGTAGGTTATTGTCCTGCTGAAAGGTAAATTCATTTCCCAGTGTCTGGTGGGTAACAGGAAACTAGGTTTTCCCTCTAGGATTTTACCTATGCTGTTTTTTTTTATATTTTTATTAACAAATGCGGAAGAATTTGCGGGAGAGAGCGCGCGTTCTGAAGAGACATGCTTTGTGTATCTAAACCACTCTCTCATTCATAACTCAACATTTTACATTTATACACCCTATTCCCTCCCGATTTTCCCTATATAGTGCACTGCTTTTGACCAGGGCCTATAGGCTAGTAGTGCTCATTTTATAGGATATCATTTGGGATGCACACTCTGTCTGCTTGTGATTTTGTACATTGTCTGGTCTCTCATTACCACAAAGTGAAGTGT
>NC_138312.1:62587500-62655000 GCF_965601325.2 Salmo salar | reverse complement strand
CACTGTTGGAAAAGCATTCCAGGTGAAGCTGGTTGAGAGAATGCCAAGAGTGTGCAAAGCTGTCATAAAGGCAAAGGGTGGCTACTTGGAAGAATGTAAAATATATTGATTTGTTTCACACTTTTTTTGGAGACCACATTATTCCATATGTTATTTCATAGTTTTGATGTCTTCACTATTATTCTACAATGTAGAAAATAGTAAAAATAAAGAAAAACCCTTGAATGAGTAGGTGTGTCCAAACTTTTGACTGGTACTGTATATACATTTTTAGTATTCATTCGGATTCCTTGTACTGAACGGTTTGTTTTGAAATAGGTGCTTCGTTCCACCTATTACTTTGTATATATCATGTTGTATTTCCCTGTGGTTACTATAGTATTTACGACTATAGAGTCACTTTTTTTTGTTGTATTTCTTGTGTTTCCTACAGTTCTACCTCCAGGACACTAAAAGCAGTAACGGGACGTTCATCAACAGCCAGCGTCTGAGCCGGGGGTCCGAGGAGAGCCCCCCCTGCGAGGTCCTCTCTGGTGACACCATCCAGTTTGGGGTTGACGTTACGGAGAACACGCGCAAAGGTACACACACACACACACACACACACACACACACACACACACACACACACACACAACGATGTCAAGTGTATGGTAAACAAAAGTGTATGGGTAGTACACATCAGAGTTGTAGAGGGGAAACCGCCGTGTTTCTGACAGTCTTTCAGTGATTTGGGTCATAGTGAATATTATCGTAAACGGTTCGAGTTAGAGAGACACATTATTGGGAATAAAACTTCTGTTTTACGTTTCTATCGTGTCTACCAGAGGGTTACTCTGGTGTCTAGTCTTATTAAAGCCCTCAGTTGTGTTAAATGGGGGGCATTCTGGGAAATACATCCACCACTATGGTACATGTAGGGGCCTACACAACCATAAGGGCTACGTCCCAATTATCTCTCCTTCCTCCTAACGTCTACACTTCCTCATATCCCTTCACTGATTTTAAATAAACAAAAAGGAAATAACTGGTTTTAACATATGGTAGAAACCAGGCCATAGGGGTGTAACTGTACATGTATTGGTGCGGGGACCTTGGTTCGGTCCGCACTGAGAACCCATGGAAATACATTAAAAAAAAATCATATTTACAAAATAGACTCACTAGGCCTTATAGGATATGCCTACGCTGAGTTCTGGGCTTAAGCCTCGAGTAAATCTGAGCTGAGAAACTATTCAGGCTATTTCACTAAAAGTAGAGCCTATGCACACTTTAATCAAAATTCTTATCTTAATTGCCGCATTTCAAATGGTCTTGTTAGACTGGACCTGCTGTGTGTGTTTGGCCTGCCTGTATTAGACTGGACCTGCTGTATTAGACTGGACCTGCTGTGTGTTTGGCCTGCCTGTATTAGACTGGACCTGCTGTGTGTTTGGCCTGCCTGTATTAGACTGGACCTGCTGTATTAGACTGGACCTGCTGTGTGGTTGGTCTGCCTGTATTAGACTGGACCTGCTGTGTGTGTTTGGCCTGCCTGTATTAGACTGGACCTGCTGTATTAGACTGGACCTGCTGTGTGTTTGGCCTGCCTGTATTAGACTGGACCTGCTGTATTAGACTGGACCTGCTGTGTGTTTGGCCTGCCTGTATTAGACTGGACCTGCTGTATTAGACTGGACCTGCTGTGTGTTTGGCCTGCCTGTATTAGACTGGACCTGCTGTGTGTTTGGCCTGCCTGTATTAGACTGGACCTGCTGTGTGTTTGGCCTGCCTGTATTAGACTGGACCTGCTGTGTGTGTTTGGCCTGCCTGTATTAGACTGGACCTGCTTTATTAGACTGGACCTGTTGTGTGTTTGGCCTGCCTGTATTAGACTGGACCTGCTGTGTGTGTTTGGCCTGCCTGTATTAGACTGGACCTGCTGTGTGGTTGGCCTGCCTGTATTAGACTGGACCTGCTGTATTAGACTGGACCTGCTGTGTGGTTGGCCTGCCTGTATTAGACTGGACCTGCTGTGTGGTTGGCCTGCCTGTATTAGACTGGACCTGCTGTATTAGACTGGACCTGCTGTGTGGTTGGCCTGCCTGTATTAGACTGGACCTGCTGTGTGTTTGGCCTGCCTGTATTAGACTGGACCTGCTGTATTAGACTGGACCTGCTGTGTGTTTGGCCTGCCTGTATTAGACTGGACCTGCTGTATTAGACTGGACCTGCTGTGTGTTTGGCCTGCCTGTATTAGACTGGACCTGCTGTATTAGACTGGACCTGCTGTGTGTTTGGCCTGCCTGTATTAGACGACCTGCTGTATTAGACTGGACCTGCTGTGTGGTTGGCCTGCCTGTATTAGACTGGACCTGCTGTATTAGACTGGACCTGCTGTATTAGACTGGACCTGCTGTGTGGTTGGTCTGCCTGTATTAGACTGGACCTGCTGTGTGTGTTTGGCCTGCCTGTATTAGACTGGACCTGCTGTATTAGACTGGACCTGCTGTGTGTTTGGCCTGCCTGTATTAGACTGGACCTGCTGTATTAGACTGGACCTGCTGTGTGTTTGGCCTGCCTGTATTAGACTGGACCTGCTGTATTAGACTGGACCTGCTGTGTGTTTGGCCTGCCTGTATTAGACTGGACCTGCTGTATTAGACTGGACCTGCTGTGTGTTTGGCCTGCCTGTATTAGACTGGACCTGCTGTGTGTTTGGCCTGCCTGTATTAGACTGGACCTGCTGTGTGTTTGGCCTGCCTGTATTAGACTGGACCTGCTGTGTGTGTTTGGCCTGCCTGTATTAGACTGGACCTGCTGTATTAGACTGGACCTGCTGTGTGTTTGGCCTGCCTGTATTAGACTGGACCTGCTGTATTAGACTGGACCTGCTGTGTGGTTGGTCTGCCTGTATTAGACTGGACCTGCTGTGTGTGTTTGGCCTGCCTGTATTAGACTGGACCTGCTGTATTAGACTGGACCTGCTGTGTGTTTGGCCTGCCTGTATTAGACTGGACCTGCTGTATTAGACTGGACCTGCTGTGTGTTTGGCCTGCCTGTATTAGACTGGACCTGCTGTATTAGACTGGACCTGCTGTGTGTTTGGCCTGCCTGTATTAGACTGGACCTGCTGTATTAGACTGGACCTGCTGTGTGTTTGGCCTGCCTGTATTAGACTGGACCTGCTGTGTGTTTGGCCTGCCTGTATTAGACTGGACCTGCTGTGTGTTTGGCCTGCCTGTATTAGACTGGACCTGCTGTGTGTGTTTGGCCTGCCTGTATTAGACTGGACCTGCTGTATTAGACTGGACCTGCTGTGTGTTTGGCCTGCCTGTATTAGACTGGACCTGCTGTATTAAACTGGACCTGCTGTGTGTTTGGCCTGCCTGTATTAGACTGGACCTGCTGTATTAGACTGGACCTACTGGGTGTGTTGGCCTGCCTGTATTAGACTGGACCTGCTGTATTAGACTGGACCTACTGGGTGTGTTGGCCTGCCTGTATTAGACTGGACCTGCTGTATTAGACTGGACCTACTGGGTGTGTTGGCCTGCCTGTATTAGACTGGACCTGCTGTATTAGACTGGACCTACTGGGTGTGTTGGCCTGCCTGTATTATACCGATGTTTACCCTGCTTTAGAGACTGTGGGAGAATGCAACTTGTACATGTATCTTCGGTCTTTTTTTTCCGGAGCCTTATCAGTGAATCTTTACGGTTGGTCATTGTTTATATAGGATTTGGATGGTGATGTTAATATAGCCTGTCCTGTGTGTTCCAGTCACTCATGGCTGCATAGTGTCTACAATCAAGCTGTTTCTACCTGACGGCATGGAGGCTCGACGACGATCAGAGTAAGTAGTAGAGCGTTTAGTTAAATACTTGCAAGTAGTACTAATATGTAGCCGATTTAGTTCTGCACTCTGGCATTCCCATTCAACTGTTACCAACGAGCAGCGACGGGGTCGCTAGGGAACCGGGGGGGGGGGGGGGTCGCTAGGGGACCGGCGGGGGGGGGGCGCTAGGGGACCGGGGGGGGGGGGGGGGGGGGGGGCTAGGGAACCGGGGGGGGGGCCGCTAGGGGACCGGCGACGGGGCCGCTAGCTGTATAAGATGGAGGGAGGAGGAGAGGTGGTTGGGGGATGACTGAGGCAACTGAGACAGCTGCTCAGCCCCCATCTGTTTTCAGCGTCTCCTCTCAGAGCCCATCTGTGTGCTTAAACAAATGTGGTTTCTACTGACATTTGAGATGAACAAGCTGTGGCGTGAGGCAGTCCGTAATTTCGATTAAGATATTAATGAGCGAGCGAGGACGGACGTAGTCAGTATGACTATTTGATCAGTACTTTTGAAATGTACAGCGACAGAATTCCAGAACATGAGACTTTTTTTTTTACAGTATTCTCCCTGTACACCAGGGCTGCACAACCCTCTTACTGGAGATCTACCGTCCTGTAGGTTTACAGTCCAACCCTCTTCCTGGAGATCTACTGTCCTGTAGGTTTACAGTCCAACCCTCTTCCTGGAGATCTACCGTCCTGTAGGTTTACAGTCCAACCCTCTTCCTGGAGATCTACCTTCCTGTAGGTTTTCAGTCCAACCCTAATTTAACACACCTGATTCTACTTATAAGCTGCTCTACAAGACCTTAACTAGCTGAATCAGATATGCTAAATTAGGGTTGGACTGATAACCTACAGGAAGGTAGATCTCCAGGAAGAGGGTTGGACTGTAAACCTACAGGACGGTAGATCTCCAGGAAGAGGGTTGGAATGAAAACCTACAGGACGGTAGATCTCCAGGAAGAGGGTTGGACTGTAAACCTACAGGAAGGTAGATCTCCAGGAAGAGGGTTGGACTGCCCTGCTGTACACCAAGTCAGAACCATAGGATAAATAACGGGGGCATATAAATAGACAATTATATTTCTCTATAACAGGTTATAGGCTACATGTTCACCACTAAGTCAGAACAGTAGGTGAAATGAAGAGTGGTAAATAGAGCACATTATTAGGGTGAGGCACATGGGCTACTAACAGCTTACTACACAACATACACTTATGTATACTGTAGCTAAGAAAGTAATACTATCTCCCTGGTATATTACACCATTTATGCAGCAGCAGACAATATATTTTTGGACTCACCTTGTTGTGCTGTGCTCACTTGGAACAGGAAGGTGTTGTGGTGGTCCTTCGTGGGCTAATAATTTTGTCATAACTTTTGTCATCAAAGTCTGGTATTCTCTGGATTTATGGTGCTTTCAAGACAACTGTGAACTCAGGGGGGGGGGGGGGAACACGGTTGAATCAGGAAGTCAGTGATCTTCAGGTCGGAGCGACCCGAGTTTCCCAACTTGGAATTCCGAGTTGAATGACCGTTCAAAACGTGTATATTCCCTGTTTTGAAAGCGGCAGAAGTCATGCTGGATTGACAGCTTGGCCAATGTTGAATGTTTATGATTTTAAGCTTGGAAAAGACACCCTTTAACCCAGACTTGGACCACACAGCCAATCCACTGAATAGCAAGCTAGTGATTTGCTTTACAATGCTTGCAGTTAGCCACTGATTCCTTCCAGACCACTCATTCCTTCCAGACCACTCATTGTTGAATTTGCAATTTCCAACTTGTTGTGTAATGTTTATGACCGATTAGCACCGATACGTTTTATCTATAATTTCTCTTTATATGACAAGGATTAAAAAGGATTAGTCAGTAGGTTGTCGACTTCATTCATGATGATGACTACTAAGATTTTGAAAGTAGGATGTTGACATGATCAGTCCAATCAAAGCTACTGTAGATGTAACGTGATTTGACATAATTTTATCTGTGGCCAATGGCTTTCTTGGATGGGCACTTCTAATGTAATTCTATAGCAGCACCCAAGGGGCTAGAATTTTCGAGCTCTACTCTTAGATTTGGCGGTGACGTAGTGTCCCCATGAGTGACAGAACACTGAGCCAATCACGGCGCAACTAGAGAACATTACCAATCCCTACACTCTGTATTTTCCACCGGCTGACCCTCCACCACAGAAAGCACTGAGCTGGGCTGAAACACCTGTATATTCCTCTGGCTGCCCCTCCACCACAGAAAGCACTGAGCTGGGCTGAAACACCTGTATATTCCTCTGGCTGCCCCACCACCACAGAAAGCACTGAGCTGGGCTGAAACACCTGTATATTCCTCTGGCTGCCCCACCACCACAGAAAGCACTGAGCTGGGCTGAAACACCTGTATATTCCTCTGGCTGCCCCTCCACCACAGAAAGCACTGAGCTAGGCTGAAACACCTGTATATTCCTCTGGCTGCCCCTCCACCACAGAAAGCACTGAGCTAGGCTGAAACACCTGTATATTCCTCTGGCTGCCCCTCCACCACAGAAAGCACTGAGCTAGGCTGAAACACCTGTATATTCCTTTGGCTGTCCCTCCACCACAGAAAGCACTGAGCTGGGCTGAAACACCTGTATATTCCTCTGGCTGCCCCACCACCACAGAAAGCACTGAGCTGGGCTGAAACACCTGTATATTCCTCTGGCTGCCCCTCCACCACAGAAAGCACTGAGCTAGGCTGAAACACCTGTATATTCCTCTGGCTGCCCCTCCACCACAGAAAGCACTGAGCTGGGCTGAAACACCTGTATATTCCTCTGGCTGCCCCTCCACCACAGAAAGCACTGAGCTGGGCTGAAACACCTGTATATTCCTCTGGCTGCCCCACCACCACAGAAAGCACTGAGCTGGGCTGAAACACCTGTATATTCCTCTGGCTGCCCCACCACCACAGAAAGCACTGAGCTGGGCTGAAACACCTGTATATTCCTCTGGCTGCCCCTCCACCACAGAAAGCACTGAGCTGGGCTGAAACACCTGTATATTCCTCTGGCTGCCCCTCCACCACAGAAAGCACTGAGCTGGGCTGAAACACCTGTATATTCCTCTGGCTGCCCCTCCACCACAGAAAGCACTGAGCTAGGCTGAAACACCTGTATATTCCTCTGGCTGCCCCTCCACCACAGAAAGCACTGAGCTAGGCTGAAACACCTGTATTTTGGAGCTGCTTTACTCAAGAAAACAGTAAAGAGACCGTGTTTGTATGCTGCTTTATTAACTCTTATTACTATTATTATTCTTTTTTTGTGACACACAAAAAAAAATATGACTGGTCACCACTGCTTAGCCCTCCAGCACCACTTCCTGCCGCATCTGGTCTCCCATCCAGGGACCAACCCTGCTTAGCTTCAGAGGTACGCCAGCAGTGGGATGCAGGGTGGTATGCTGCTGGCATTAAAGAGTCAAGTATGGCCCTTTTTGTGATTTTTTATAGTAGCATAAATGCTGCAGTAGCTGTCAAGTATTTCTGCTGTTATCTGGTAATTCACAAAGATATCTGAATCCTAAAGTTACAGCTATTTCACCTCACGCAAAACAGCACTGCCGGGCTGTGAGTGAATCGCTGAAAGATTTGATTTTAGAAGCAAAGTGCACAGGCATAAAAGTTTACTTTAATTTACTCTTAAGTCTAGGAGTGAGATTTTTTTTGTCCTGGGTGTTTCTTGTCCATTTACAAGCTAGGTTGCTTTTCAACGTTTGCTAGCAGCGGAAGCAAACTCAAAGAGACATTGTTGGCAGATACCGTACCGCATGAAGAAACTGCTTCTCCTCCAATAGAAACTTGTAGGCGATGTCATGGCGGCGTTGGCTAGCTGAGCTCATGTGTATAAACACGTCAGGTCTAACGGCCGTCTCTAACTGGCTGTCGCTGTTGACCCCTGACCTCGTATCGCTCTCTCTCCCTCCCTCTGTTGTTGCTCTTGACCCCTGACCTCCTATCGCTCTTTCTCTCTCTCTCTCTCCCTCCCTCTGTTATTGCTGTTGACCCCTGCCCTCCTATCGCTCTCTCTCTCTCTCTCCCTCCCTCTGTTGTTGCTGTTGACCCCTGCCCCCCTATCTCTCTCTCACTCCCTCTGCTGTTGCTGTTGACCCCTGACCTCATATCGCTCTCTCTCTCTCTCTCTCTCTCTCTCTCTCTCTCTCCTCCCCTTTTCTCTGTTGGCACTCAGCTCAGACACCACTATTTTAAAAGGCAATGTGTGGTCTTCACAATGCGACCTCTAACACTAACACACAGTCTTGTACAGCTAACCTTGTGGGGACACACAATTCAGTCTCATTCAAAATCCTATTTTCCCTAAACCTAACCGTAACCTGTACTCTTACCCTAACCGTAACCCAAAAAACCTAACCCAAGCTCCTAACCCTAAACCTCTCACGCTCTCTCCCGTCCTGTGCGCTCTGGAGGTTTTCATCACTTTGCTCCGCTCATCTTTCACTCGATCCTGACTTGTCTCCCAGTCCTTGCCACTGAAAAACATCCCCACAGTGTGATGCTGCCACCACCATGCTTCACCGTAGGGATGGTGCCAGGTTTCCTCCAGATGTGACGCTTGGCATTCAGGCTAAAGAGTTCAATCTTGGTTTTATCAGACCAGAGAATCTTGTTTCTCATGGTCATTGTCCTTTAGGTGCCTTTTGGCAAACTCCAAGCTGCTGTCGTGGCTTTTGTCGGGCCACGCTACCATGAAGGCTTGATTGGTGTGGGGTATTCTTGGTCACCTCCCTGACCAAGGCCCTTCTCCCCCGATTGCTCAGCTTGGCCGGGCGGCCAGCTAGGAAGAGTCTTGGTAGTTCCAAACTTCTTCCATTTCAGAATGACGGAGGCCACTGTGTTCTTGGGGACCTTCAATGCTGCAGAAATGTTTTGGTACCCTTCCCCAGATCTTTGCCTCGACACAATCCTGTCTCGGAGCTCTACGGACTATTCCTTCAACCTCATGGTTTGGTTTTTGCTCTGACATGCACTGTCAACTGTGGGACCTTTATATTGACAGGTGTGTGTCCAATCAATTGAATTTACCACAGGTGGACTCCAATCAAGTTGTAGAAACATCTCAAGGACGATCAATGAAAACAGGATGAGGAGCTCAATTTTGAGTCTCATAGCAAAGGGCCTGAATACTTACAATTGTAGTCGGAAGTTTACATACACCTTAGCCAAATACATTTAAACACAGTTTTTCACAATTCCTAACATTTTAATCCTAGTAAAAATTCCCTGTCTTAGGTCAGTTAGGATCACCACTTTATTTGAATAATGTGAATTGTCAGAATAATAGTAGAGAGAATGATTTATTTCAGCTTTTATTTCTTTCATCACTTTCCCAGTGGGTCAGAAGTGTACATGCACTCAATTAGTATTTGGTAGCATTGCCTTTAAAGTGTTCAACTTGGGTCAAACGTTTCGGGTAGCCTTCCACAAGCTTCCCACAATAAGTTGGGTGAATTTTGGACCCTTCCTCCTGACAGAGCTGGTGTAACTGAGTCAGGTTTGTAGGCCTCCTTGCTCGCACACGCTTTTTCAGTTCTGCCCACAGATATTCTATAGGATTGAGGTCAGGGCTTTGTGATGGCCACTCCAATATCTTGACTTTGTTGTCCTGAAGCCATTTTGCCACAACTTTGGAAGTATGCTTGGAGTCATTGTCCATTTGGAAGACTCATTTTTGACCAAGCTTTAACTTCCTGACTGATGTCTTGAGATGTTGCTTCAATATATCCACATAATTTTCTTTCCTCATGATGCCATTTATTTTGTGAAGCGCACCAGTCCCTCCTGCAGCAAAGCACCCCCACAACATTATGCTGCCACCCCCGTGCTTCACGGTAGGGATGGTGTTCTTCGGCTTGCAAGCCTCCCCTTTTTCCTCCAAACATAACGATGGTCATTATGGCCAAACAGTTCTATTTTTGTTTCATCAGACCAGAGGACATTTCTCCAAAAAGTACGATCTTTGTCCCCATGTGCAGTTGCAAACCGTAGTCTGGCTTTTTTATGGTGGTTTTGGAGCAGTGGCTTCTTCCTTGCTGAGCGGCCTTTCAGGTTGTGTCGATATAGGACTCGTTTTACTGTGGATATAGATACTTTTGTACCTGTTTCCTCCAGGATCTTCACGAGGTCCTTTGCTGTTGTTCTGGGATTGATTTGCACTTTTCACACCGAAGTACGTTCATCTCTAGGAGATTAACGTATCGTCTCCTTCCTGAGCGGTATGACGGCTGCGTGGTCCCATGGTGTTAATACTTGCGTACTATTGTTTGTACAGATGAATGTGGTACCTTCAGGTGTTTGGAAATTGCTCCCAAGGATGAACCAGACTTGTGCAGGTCTACAATATTTTTTCTGAAGTCTTGGCTGATTTCTTTTGATTTTCCCATGATGTCAAGCAAAGAGGCACTGAGGCACAACACCTCCAATTGACTCAAATTATGTCAATTAGCCTATCAGAAGCTTCTAAAGCCATGACATCATTTTCTGGAATTTTCCAAGCTGTTTAAAGGCACAGTCAACTTAGTGTATGTAAACTTCTGACCCACTGGAATTGTGATACAGTGAATTATAAGTGAAATAATCTGTCTGTAAACAATTGTTGGAAAAATTACTTGTGTCATGCACAAAGTAGATGTCCTAACCGACTTGCATAACTATAGTTTGTTCACAAGAAATTTGTGGAGTGGTTTGAATTTTTTGTATTTTTTTTAATGACTCCAACCTAAGTGTTTGTAAACCTCCGACTTCAACTGTATGTAAATAAGGTATTTCTTTATCTTTTTTAAAAATAAATTTTTCAAAAATGTCTAAACCTGTTTTTGCATCGTCATTATGGGGTGTGTAGATAGATTAAGTTGTGTTTCTCAATTTTAGAATCAGGCTGTTGCTTAACAGGACGTAAGATACATCATGGATGACAGTACACCATTTTTCATACCCATTTTGGCATGTGAGCACTCTTTAAAAAAACTACTGTCCTGAAATTTTTACAAAAGCTCTAAATCACTTTTTAATTCTGGATTGTTGTGCAGGCTTGTGCGTTCGTCTGAAAATATATTTCTGTTGTGAGGATGCTCTGTTTCTATGGGACTCACCTGTCACAGGTTTTATCGTTTTTTTTGTTGAGTCATGTGAAATGGAATGCCGTCCAACCTGTGTCCCGTTGTTCACCTGTAGAGAACCCTGCTGTACTGGTTTATGTAACCGCGGTGTTTTGTGGGACACAAGACCATACAGACACACAGGTCCAAATTGCTATTGTCCTGCTCCAGTTTTATGTTCTCTCTCTCTCTCTCTCTCTCTCTCTCTCTCTCTCTCTCTCTCTCTCTCTCTCTCTCTCTCTCTCTGTGTCTCTCTCTCTCTCTCTGTGTCTCTCTGTGTCTCTCTGTCTCTCTCTCTCTTTATGAATATCACAAGGGATACGTCCTTATCATATGCAGTTAGCTGAGGGACAATCCGTGTATGGGCGCTCTTTGACTCTCCCACCTGGGAGGGGCAGGTACAGTGGGGAGGTTGTTCCTGCAGTGCTTTGCTGTGTGTGTGAGTGAGTGATTGTGACAGGCTGGTTTGAAAATACAGAAGTAGTTTATCTTGCTATGAGAGAAGGGAGGTGGCTGAACTGAAGGTCCTCATCTGATCAACCAACAGGGATATTACTGACTAGTCTCAGACCATCTGTCTACTTATTGTGGTTGGAGTTTACCTGGTTGAGTGTGAAGCCAAGTGCTTATCAGGTAACCTGACGTATGTGTCTGTGTGTGTGTGTGTGTCAGTGCTTGCAAGTCAATACCTTTTTGTTCATGTGTAGGTTAAGTTTGAGACAGATAAGTGTGGCTGAAATGACTAGGAAGGAAGTCCTGATACTGTTTTTTTCCCAGCAGCATAGTAGTAGACTGTAAAGTAGAGCAGTAGACTACAGCAGAGTCACTCTTATCACAATGAAGCTTGTAGGTTTTGTCATGTCTGTTTTGACTCTGTGCCAACACCGGTACAACCCAGCTAGAACAGGAATGAAACCTACTAGCACACTGGAGGGTAGTGTTAGGTCATGTCTGTTTTGACTCTGTGCCAACACCGGTACAACCCAGCTAGAACAGGAATGAAACCCTGTTAGCACGCTGTGGAGTATAGCACAACACCGGTAAGAGGACAGGTAAGTTGGACTCGGGCACAGGGCTAGTTTAATAGCGTGAGATGCCCATGCAATGTAAAGGTCAACCAATTGTTGGCAGGATAGGGAGGGGAAAGTTGAGCTTCCACAACAATTTTTTTTCTTCCTTTTTGACAGAATTCTTCTTATTAATAAAATTAAAAAAATAAAGGGATTTAAAGGAGCAAAATCAATCCTGTTTTAACTTGTAGATTATCACGAAGGTAAACACCTGTTTTACAGTGGAGTTATAGAAATATCAGGCGTAAAAAGCATCTGGAAAGATGAGCTTCATAAACAGATGAAGATCATGTCTACAGTTGTGATTCTATAACGGGGTCATGATGGAAACTTTAACGTTTTTTTTTTTTTTTAGAGGTTTCATTGTTTGTGCCACTTGCCAGTCACTATATTTTATTCATGCAAATCATGAACTTGATTTGATCTAGAAAATGAGGAGGAAGTGTTCTGTGTTGCCATGGAGCTAGTGAAACACTCAAAATGTTATAGGGTCTGTAAAGGAGATTTTCAGGTGAACAAATAATAGTCTATCATAAATCATTTAGTTTTAATTACAAGTTGCAACAGGGAGACTCGTCTCAGCACAGAAGCAGAGAAAATGTCTAATAGGTGTGTTCTCTGACAAGGCATTGTGTATATATATTAAATCAGACGGCACCAAATGTTCTCTAAACAGCCGGAAAGATGTCACATCAGCTGATATACAATCACACAGTGTCACAGACATTATCAGTGTGTCCCCGGCCAAGTCTGGAGGCCAACTTTTTAACGTTCAACACTGGCAGACGTTTGATACTGGCACTTGAACTAGTCAAAGGTTGAACATCAGTACTCAGTTACTGGAGACGAATCAATATCAAATCATTCCCATTTTAAACTCTTTGTGTGTGTGTGTGTGTACTGTCATACAATATGTTCTAGCAGTCTAAATCAGTGTTTCCTGGTTCTTAGCTCGTGGCTCGTTCCTCCTGAGTTTCAGTACAGAACTAGGTGGGTAGTATTCAGCAGGCACAAAAAAAAAGAAGTAATTCTATCGACAACGTCCCCACCAGTGACCGTAAGTACATGCCATGAAGGATCGAGTTGCCGCTTTCAAGTCGCGGGACACTAATCTGGACGCTTATAAGAAATCCCGCTACGACTTCCGCCGAGCCGTCAAGGTCGACGCGTCAATACAGGACCAACGTTGAACCCTACTACACCGACTCTGACGTCCAACGGGTGTGGCAGTTCTCGCAAACTATAACGGATTGCGAAAGGATCTGCCGAGCGACGCGAGCCTACCAAGAGGCAAGCAACACTGAACCATGCATGAGAGTACCAGCTGTTACGGACGACTGATTTCGCTCCATGAAATGCTTTTAAAAGGCTGGCCATTGCTCACATCAACACCATCATCCCAGACACCCTGGACCTACTCCAATTCACCTACCGTCCGAACAGATCCACAGATGACCCAATATTTATTGAACTCCACACTGCCCTCTCCGACCTGGACAAGAGGGAGAAAATGAGAATGCTGTTCATTGACTACAGCTCAGCATTCAACACCATAGAGCCCTCCAAGTTAATCACCCAGCTCAGGACCCTGGGACTAAACACCTCCCTCTGCAACTGGATCCTGGGCTTCCTGACGTGCCACCCCCAGGTGGTAATGGTAGGCAACAATGCATCCGCAATGCTCATCCTCAACACGGGGGCCCCTCAGGGGTGTGTGCTTAGTCCCCTCCTGTACTCCCTGTTCACCCACGACTGCGTGGCTGCGCAGGACTCCAACATCAAGTTTGACATAATGGTGGTAGGAATGATCACCGGCCATCAGACAGCCTACAGGGAGGTTCGAGACCTGGCATTATTATCTATTCTGTTGTCTAGTCACTTTACCCCTACCAACAGTATACTGGTGCTGGACCAACTTCTCCCTTAATATCAGCAAGACAAAGGAGATGATGGTGGACCACAGGAAACGGAAGGGCAAGCACTCCCCCATCCACATTGATGAGGCTTTAGCGGAGCGGGTTGAGAGCTTCAAGAGTGGGTGGGGGAGTACTGCCCCAGTACGTCACTGGGGCTGAGATTCCTGCCGTCCAGGACCTCTATACCAGGCGGCGTCAGAGGAAGGGACAAAATATTGTCAGACTGTTCTCTCTGCTTCCACACGGCAAGCGGTAAGCAGTACCGAATTAATAAAAAAATCTAAATTGTGTCAAATAGCCAATTGGCAACCCATCCCTTATGGGATTAATATACACATTAACAAACAAAACGATAATTCACTATGGTAATTAAATGATAACAAACCGGGACCCTGAACAGCTATCCCCAAGCCATAAGGCTACTAAATGGACCCAGACTACCTGCATTTACTCTTTACTTTTTTTATTAACTCCCTTGCACTCACTCTCTCATATATGTATGTGTGTATGTGTGTGTGTGTGTGTGTGTGTGTGTGTGTGTGTGTGTGTGTGTGTGTGTGTGAGTAAAGAGCATTGTGTGTATATGTATGTGTTTATATATATGTGTGTATATATATATACATATATACATACAATGCTCTTTACTCACACATACACACACGCTGCTTTACCCCTACCTACAGTATACTGCTGTTGCTGTCTATTATCTATCCTTTACCCCTACCTACAGTATACTGCTGTTACTGTCTATTATCTATCCTTTACCCCTACCTACAGTATACTGCTGTTGCTGTCTATTATCTATCCTTTACCCCTACCTACAGTATACTGCTGTTACTGTCTATTATCTATCATTTACCCCTACCTACAGTATACTGCTACTACTGTCTATTACCTATCCTGTTGCCTCGTCACTTACCCCTACCTATATGTACATAGCTACCTCAATTACCTCGTACCCCTGCACATTGACTCGAAATTGTGATATTACCCTGTATATAGCCATGTTATTACCTGGTGGTGCTCTCTGTATATAGCCATGCTATTACCTGGTGGTGCTCTCTGTATATAGCCATGTTATTACCTGGTGGTGCTCTCTGTATATAGCCATGCTATTACCTGGTGGTGCTCTCTGTATATAGCCATGCTATTACCTGGTGGTGCTCTCTGTATATAGCCATGCTATTACCTGGCGGTGCTCTCTGTATATAGCCATGCTATTACCTGGCGGTGCTCTCTGTATATAGCCATGCTATTACCTGGCGGTGCTCCCTCTGTATATAGCCATGCTATTACCTGGCGGTGCTCCCTCTGTATATAGCCATGCTATTACCTGGCGGTGCTCCCTCTGTATATAGCCATGCTATTACCTGGCGGTGCTCTCTGTATATAGCCATGCTATTACCTGGCGGTGCTCTCTGTATATAGCCATGCTATTACCTGGCGGTGCTCTCTGTATATAGCCATGCTATTACCTGGCGGTGCTCTCTGTATATAGCCATGCTATTACCTGGCGGTGCTCTCTGTATATAGCCATGCTATTACCTGGCGGTGCTCTCTGTATATAGCCATGCTATTACCTGGCGGTGCTCTCTGTATATAGCCATGCTATTACCTGGCGGTGCTCTCTGTATATAGCCATGCTATTACCTGGCGGTGCTCTCTGTATATAGCCATGCTATTACCTGGCGGTGCTCTCTGTATATAGCCATGCTATTACCTGGCGGTGCTCTCTGTATATAGCCATGCTATTACCTGGCGGTGCTCTCTGTATATAGCCATGCTATTACCTGGCGGTTCTCTCTGTATATAGCCATGCTATTACCTGGCGGTTCTCTCTGTATATAGCCATGCTATTACCTGGCGGTGCTCCCTCTGTATATAGCCATGCTATTACCTGGCGGTGCTCCCTCTGTATATAGCCATGCTATTACCTGGCGGTGCTCCCTCTGTATATAGCCATGCTATTACCTGGCGGTGCTCCCTCTGTATATAGCCATGCTATTACCTGGCGGTGCTCCCTGTATATAGCCATGCTATTACCTGGCGGTGCTCCCTGTATATAGCCATGCTATTACCTGGCGGTGCTCCCTCTGTATATAGCCATGCTATTACCTGGCGGTGCTCCCTCTGTATATAGCCATGCTATTACCTGGCGGTGCTCCCTCTGTATATAGCCATGCTATTACCTGGTGGTGCTCCCTGTATATAGCCATGCTATTACCTGGTGGTGCTCCCTGTATATAGCCATGCTATTACCTGGTGGTGCTCTCTGTATATAGCCATGCTATTACCTGGTGGTGCTCTCTGTATATAGCCATGCTATTACCTGGCGGTGCTCCCTCTGTATATAGCCATGCTATTACCTGGTGGTGCTCTCTGTATTTAATCGTATCACTAATTTATATATATTTTTTATATTTATTTCTGCGTTGTTGTTAAAGGACCCGTCAGCAAACATTTCCCTATTTGTCTACACCTGTTTTACAAAAAAAACAAATATATATATATATAAAATGTTTTGATTTTGAGCAAGCACCCTGTGTTACAGCGGTATAGTTTTATTTGCCATGTCACAGCAGCCAGCCCAATGACCTCAAACAGATTTAGGGCCTATAGTTAGACCCTTGATTATAAACGGACTGTGATGGAGCGTTGCACAACTAGCTTAGTCAGCAGTAGATCTCGTCGGCATTCTCTCTCTGCCACTAGTGTAGATGGCCTCTACCTGTCCCTGGACGGTTGAGGCAGGCAGTGTGGTTTACACTACAGTTGATGGTGTGTGTGTGAAGTAAGAGCAGCATCAATAGTGTGTTTACATAACGGAGTGTTTGTCTCATTGAGATGTGGTTTGGTGTGTGTGTGAGAAGTAAGAGCAGCATCAATAGTGTGTTTACATAACGGAGTGTTTGTCTCATTGAGATGTGGTTGGTGTGTGTGTGTGTGTGTGTGAAGTAAGAGCAGCATCAATAGTGTGTTTACATAACAGAGTGTTTGTCTCATTGAGATGTGGTTTGGTGTGTGTGTGTGAAGTAAGAGCAGCATCAATAGTGTGTTTACATAACGGAGTGTTTGTCTCATTGAGATGTGGTTTGGTGTGTGTGTGTGTGTGAAGTAAGAGCAGCATCAATAGTGTGTTTACATAACAGAGTGTTTGTCTCATTGAGATGTGGTTTGGTGTGTGTGTGTGAAGTAAGAGCAGCATCAATAGTGTGTTTACATAACGGAGTGTTTGTCTCATTGAGATGTGGTTTGGTGTGTGTGTGTGAAGTAAGAGCAGCATCAATAGTGTGTTTACATAACGGAGTGTTTGTCTCATTGAGATGTGGTTTGGTGTGTGTGTGTGTGAAGTAAGAGCAGCATCAATAGTGTGTTTACATAACGGAGTGTTTGTCTCATTGAGATGTGGTTTGGTGTGTGTGTGTGTGAGAGTAAGGCGCTCGGGACCGGGGCCAGGGGGGGGGGGGGGGGGCAGCTCAATAGTGTGTTTACATAACGGAGTGTTTGTCTCATTGAGATGTGGTTTGGTGTGTGTGTGTGTGAAGTAAGAGCAGCATCAATAGTGTGTTTACATAACGGAGTGTTTGTCTCATTGAGATGTGGTTTGGTGTGTGTGTGTGTGTGTGATGTAAGATCCACAGTAGTAATCACGTTTTGAGGAGCAGGAAACAACCACGTCATGATTCTAGTAGGTTACAATCAGTTACAATGGCTGCATGTACGGCGACCCAGACCAGCTGGTTCTCTACTCAGTACAATGGCTGCATGTACGGCGACCCAGACCAGCTGGTTCTCTACTCAGTACAATGGCTGCATGTACGGCGACCCAGACCAGCTGGTTCTCTACTCAGTACAATGGCTGCATGAGCGGTGCCACGGCGACCCAGACCAGCTGGTTTATTCTAGTCTACCTTCTAATCCGTAGTCTATATGACCAGAGAGAACGCCAAGTGGTGAAATGACCCCCGTTTAGTCGACTGGTCAATGGTTTGGTCGATTTGGCTGATGGTCGACCCAAGATTTCTGTAGTCGAGCAGTGGCATATATATATAGATATAGATATAGATATAGATAGATAGATATAGATATACATATAGATATAGATAGATATAGATAGATAGATAGATATAGAGAGAGATAGATATAGAGATAGAGAGATATATAGATATATAGATATAGATATATAGATATTTATAGATATAGATAGAGAGATATAGATATATAGAGATATAGAGATAGATATATAGAGAGATATAGAGATAGATATATAGAGATATATAGAGATATATATATATATATAGATAGAGATATAGATAGATATATATTAATAATAATAATAATATGGCACATGAGACGAAAGTCTGATTCACACCTGTCTGAGTGGACTAATCCATTTAGAGGCTGCGGGGGTGGCACTCCAGTATTACCAGTTGTACAATTTTTTGTTACTGTTTTATTACCATTTCGAATCTACAATGTTTGTTTGGTTACAATCATTTTGGTTAACGCGTTCAATATATTATTACAGTCTTATCGTTGTAGGGGTGGACACGTTGTTTGCAGAGAGCACACTTGGTTTGTTTTAGTTAAATTTTATGATTTGTCAATTTTTGTTTTGGATCGCTCCTGTCAGTATAGAAGTAGGATTAGTCTACCTGGCCTGAGTGCAAATGTTGGCCTATAAATGTTCCCATTTTGGGGATTTGATACTATTTAATATTGTCTTATACAATGTTGTGAGTTTACTAGCATGATTGGACTGGACCAAGTTAATAGTTGATACAATGTTTCCAAGTTCCTTGCAGACAGGCCTTGCGTAGCCTAATGTGATTTAATAGGATATTTATTTTGATCAGGATATTTTCTACCTGCAGGCTGCAATGTTTTTATTTGTTGGCAATTAGTTACTTTTAGATTTGTATTAAAAAAAAATTCATTTAGATTTTTTTTTTAGTAACTACATTTGATTTTGAAATATGAAGACTTTATTAGAAATTAAACTTGTTCCATTTTTTTAAATGTCCATCTGAAAATCCTAACTGGCACACAGATCAGTATAAATGGTAGGATAACTTGACACTGGAAAAGGTTGCTGACCGCTAACAGCAGTGGACGGAATGGGTTCGCGAACAGGGTTTTTTTTTTCTTCCTTCTTCTGGTTAGGCTATATTGATCTCTGCCTCCCTCCTTTTTTTTGGTAATTTGTGTCTTCAATTTTAATCACGGTGCTTAAAGCATCAGACAAGCTCAGTAGCGAACATATAGTTGATTTTATTCAAACATAAGGTGTCTCTATATGGGGAAACATAAGGTGTCTCTATATGGGGAAACATAAGGTGTCTCTATATGGGGAAACATAAGGTGTCTCTATATGGGGAAACATAAGGTGTCTCTATATGGGGAAACATAAGGTGTCTCTATATGGGGAAACATAAGGTGTCTCTATATGGGAAACATAAGGTGTCTCTATATGGGGAAACATAGGGTGTCTCTATATGGGAAACATAAGGTGTCTCTATATGGGAAAATACACCTTTTAAAAAATTTGGACCAACCGGCCTTCCATGTAGCTCAGTTGGTAGAGCATGGTGTTTGCAACGCCAGGGTTGTGGGTTCGATTCCCACGGGGGACCAGTAGGAAAAAAAAAAAAAAAAATGTATGAAACTTATGCATTCACTACTGTAAGTCGCTCTGGATAAGAGCGTCTGCTAAATGACTAAAATGTAAAATGTAACCGATATTCTTTTGACGGGAACAGCCCTAGAATGAATGAATGAATTATTTTCTCTGAATCACTATGCCAGCCATACTCGACTGGCGAGCCGCTGTCTGAATCCAGACCCAATACCTACCGCTGGTACGGAATTCTTTATTTTGGTATAAAAAAAAAACTCAGGCTTTCAACTTATTGCTGTTGAGTTGTAACAGTAGAATGGATTCACAAGGTGCAATATTGTGTTTAGTGCCATGGCCATTTGTCCTAATGTCATTCACTGACAGACCTTAGAACTATTTATAGTAACTGAGCTTTTATGTACATAGCTTTGAGCTTTAAAATGTTAAATGTCCTCTGCCAGCAAGGGGTGTGAAGAGATTAGGGTGGGTGGGGGGGTTTACGACACCGATAAATCAGTCACCTTTTGCCTTCTAGGAAATGTGTGCGCTCGCTAACCTTCCCAAATACTCCCTGAGTACTGCTGCACAAGGCTGTGGGTGCTGCGGTCACTGGCACTGCACCAACAATACCCACACACACGGCCTCTAGGGTTGGTTTGTATCCAGGATTTCATACCGTTTCTGTACCATACCGGGGTATACGGTAGAGGGCTGCATTTCCCGCGTGTCTCCACACAGATCATTTGCGGCAAGTCTTGACGTTTTTTTCTCCCCCATGCTTGTGAGCAAGGCGGTCAGACGGAAGACTGAGATTTTTAAAATATTTTTTGTTGTCTTGTAGATGATTTGGAAACGGACATCTTTCTGCTTTGTATGCGTTTGCCTAGGCATACCCATTGGCTGATATAGCCCAGTAATACAGATAGCCTAATATAATGGGCCACGTGAGAATCTCTGATAATTTTAACCTATTTCTTAAGTTATTTTTGCGCGTTTTATATTGCCTTTATGGCGCAACATTGCTGGGACAATGGCTCCCAAAGTGAGCTTTGTCACATGCGCCAGAAATAACGCTGCGGGACTGTGGTTGGGTTTGGGGCCAGTTGCGTGAGTGTGCAGGAGTCCTTTCAAAGCCCAGCGGGTGCAGTATGGAAAGCTGCTGGAGTGGGATAAGGAAATCAGTCCTACGTTTTATCTAGTATACCGTATTACCGGAAGTTCACACAATTACGCACGTAACACTTTAGGCAACAGGGATCTTGATCCAGGAAAGGGATTGAATGTCTCTGCTGTAACCAATAAGTTTGATCTTGACATTTAGCCACTTAGCTAGCATGTTAGCATGTTAGCAAACCAAATGTATAGCTGGATCCCTGAGCTGGATTTTATTTATTTGAAACGTCTTAGATTTCTTATAGTTATAAGCAGCGGCATAGCACGGACCCCCCCACACACCCGCAGCCCCCCCTACACGCCCGCAGCCCCCCCAGCCGCCCATGAGGCCAAAGTGTGTGTGTGTGTGTGTGTTTTTTTAAACGAGATTGAAAGTCTTACTGTGTGTATTTCGAGATACCCCGGCCTACAGTATAAACAGTATGTAGCCCAAACTTAATACACACTGTTACTCTGCTGACTTCTGTCAATCATTCACAGCACAGAGGTCAATAACTTCCTGCTCCTATTTACCTGTTCTGTTCTCCCATTGGACTGTCAACATTTTTAAATAGTTTATTTATTGACTGTTGTATAAACCTCGCTCTGAACTGAACTCTGACTCTTGACCTCTGTCCTCTCCACAGTGTCATCCAAGCACCTTTACCACTTCCTGTTGATAAGGTAAGTGTTGCAATGCATTATTCTGTGTATGTAGGGGGGGCGGGGTACTGCTATTCAATTAGAGTTAAAATTGGGGTAAGTGGTTAGGGTTATGGCATGCTTCCCAACCGAAACAGTTCATGCTCATACACTACATAGCCAATAGTATATGCACTAGAGGTGGACCGATTAATCTGAATGGCCGATTTTAATTAGGGCCGAATTCAAGTTTTTATAACAATCGGTAATCGGCATTTTTGGACACCGATCACGGCCGATTACATTGCACTCCACGAGGAGACTGCGTGGCAGGCTGACCACCTGTTATGCGAGTGCAGCAAGGAACCAAGGTAAGGTGCTAGCTAGCATTAAACGCATCTTATTAAAAAAACAATCAATCTTAACCTAATCACTAGTTAAATACACATGGTTGATGATATTATTTGTTTATCTAGCTTGTCCTGCGTTGCATATAATCGATGCGGTGCCTGTTAATTTATCATCGAATCACAGCCTACTTCGCCAAACGGGTCATGATTTAACAAGCGCATTCCGCGAAAAGGAAGAACTGTCGTTGCACCAATGTGTTCCTAACCATAAACATCAATGCCTTTCTTAAAATCAATACACTGAAGTATATTTAGTTAAAATAAATTCATGTTAGCAGGAAATATTAACTAGGGAAATTGTGTCACTTCTCTTGCATTCATTGCACACAGTCAGGGTATATTGGGCTGCCTGGCTCGTTGCGAACTAATTTGCCAGAATATTACGTAATTATGCCATAACATTAGATAAAATACAGAACGGTTCCGTATTTCACTGAAAGAATAAACATTTTGTTTTCAAAATGATAGTTTTCCGGTTTTGACCATATTAATGACCTAAGGCTCGTATTTCTGTGTGTTTATTATAATTAAGTCTATGATTTGATAGAGCAGTCTGACTAAAATAAATTAATGTTAGCAGGCAATATTAACTAGGGAAATTGTGTCACTTCTCTTGCGTTCAGTGTAAGCAGAGTCAGGGTATATGCAGCAGTTTGGGCCGCCTGGCTCGTTGCGAACTGTGTGAAGACCATTTCTTCCTAACAAAGACTAATTAATTTGCCAGAATTTTACATAATTATGACATAACATTGAAGGTTGTGCAATGTAACAGCAATATTTAGACTGTGTTGCCACCAGTTCGATAAAATATGGAGCGGTTCCATATTTCACTGAATAAACGTTTTGTTTTCTAAATTATAGTTTCCGGATTTGACCATATTAATGACCTAAGGCTCGTATTTCTGTGTGTTTATTATAATTAAGTCTATGATTTGATATTTGATAGAGCAGTCTGAGCGTTGGTAGGCAGCAGCAGGCTCGTAAGCATTCATTCAAACAGCACTTTCCTGCGTTTGCCAGCAGCTCTTAGCAATGCTTGATCCACAGCGCTGTTTATGACTTCAGGCCTATCAACTCCCGAGATTAAGCTGGCAATAGTATATTGCCTATAAGAACATCCAATAGTCAAAGGTATATGAAATACAAAATGGTATAGAGAGAAATAGTCCTATAATTCCTATAATAACTACAACCTAAAACTTCTTACCTGGGAATATTGAAGACTCATGTTAAAAGGAACCACCAGCTTTCATATGTTCTCATGTTCTGAGCAAGGAACTTAAACGTTAGCTTTTTTACATGGCACATATTGCACTTTTACTTTCTTCTCCAACACTTTGTTTTTGCATTATTTAAACAATTCAACATGTTTCATTATTTATCTGAGACTAAATTGATTGTATTTATGTATTATTAGGTCCCGTGTGGCTCAGTTGGTAGAGCATGGTGTTTGCAACGCCAGGGTTGTGGGTTCGATTCCCAAGGGGGACCAGTACGGGGGAAGAAATGTATGCATTCACTACTGTAAGTCGCTCTGGATAAGAGCGTCTGCTAAATGGCTAAAATGTAAATGTAAAATTATGTCAAGTTAAAATAAGTGTTCATTCAGTATTGTTGTAATTGTCATTACAACAATACTGAATATATATATATATAATCACAATTACAACAATACTGAATGAACACTTATTTTAACTTGACATAATTTCACATTTACATTTTAGCCATTTAGCAGACGCTCTTATCCATATATATTTATTTAATCGGTATCGGCTTTTTTGGCCCCCCAATAATCGGCATCGGCGTTGAAAAGTCATAATCGGTCCACTTCTAATATGCACATCTGCTCACAGAATACCTCATTCCAAAATCATCAGCATTAACATTATGTAGTTGGTCCCCCTTTTACTGGCTTTCCACTAGATGTTGGAACATTGCTGCTATAACAGCCTCCACTCTTCTGTGAAGGCTTTCCACTAGACGTTGGAACATTGCTGCTATAACAGCCTCCACTCTTCTGTGAAGGCTTTCCACTAGATGTTGGAACATTGCTGCTATAACAGCCTCCTCTCTTCTGGGAAGGCTTTCCACTAGATGTTGGAACATTGCTGCTATAACAGCCTCCACTCTTCTGGGAAGGCTTTCCACTAGATGTTGGAACATTGCTGCTATAACAGCCTCCACTCTTCTGGGAAGGCTTTCCACTAGATGTTGGAACATTGCTGCTATAACAGCCTCCACTCTTCTGGGAAGGCTTTCCACTAGATGTTGGAACATTGCTGCTATAACAGCCTCCACTCTTCTGGGAAGGCTTTCCACTAGATGTTGGAACATTGACGCTATAACAGCCTCCACTCTTCTGGGAAGGCTTTCCACTAGATGTTGGAACATTGCTGCTATAACAGCCTCCACTCTTCTGTGAAGGCTTTCCACTAGATGTTGGAACATTGCTGCTATAACAGCCTCCACTCTTCTGTGAAGGCTTTCCACTAGATGTTGGAACATTGCTGTGGGGACTTGCTTCCATTTAGTTACGAGCGTTAGTGAGGTTGGGCGATTACGTCTGGCTCGCAGTCGGCATTCCAATTCATCCACAATCTCAACATACCATTTCTGTATGGACCTCGCTTTGTGCACGGGGGCACTGTCATGCTGAAACAGGAAAGGGCCTTCCCCCAAACTGTTGCCACAAAGTTGGAAGCACAGAATCGTCTAGAATGTCATTGTATGCTGTAGCATTAAGATTTCCCTTCACTGGAACTAAGGGGCCCGAACCATGAAACAGCCCCAGACCATTATACCTCATCCACCAAACTTTACAGTTAGCATTATGCATTCGACAGGTAGCTTTCTCCTGGCATCCGCCAATCCCATATTTGTCTGTCGGACTGCCAGATGGCGAAGCGTGATTCATCACTCCAGAGAACGCGTTTCCACTGCTCCAGAGTCCAATGGCGGCGAGCTTTACACCACTCCAGCCGACGCTTAGCATTGCGCACGGTGTTAGTTAGCCTTGTTAGCCGACGAACAGTTATTGTGCTGATGTTGTTTCCAGAGGCAGTTAGGAGTGTTTCCAACCGAGAACAGACTCATTTTTTATGTGGACACACCTTCATGGAGGGAGATTGCGGAGACGTTGGAGTCTGAGCCAACCACTTGTTCAAAGAAGTAGGTTTCGCTAACAGTTCGTCAAGGCGAGAAAAGAAACGAGGTCCTCAGTGAAGATGCCGTTGGAAAGTCTACTCCGGAAATGTCGCTGCTGGTTTGTTCAGCACGTGAAGCATGGGAAGGACATCTTCACCAAAGGATGTGGTATGTTGTATTTTCTATTTTAGTCGACAAAAAATTAGCCATGTTCTGCTAACTATAGCTAGCGCTAGCTACTTTGCTAGCTAGCTAGCCTAGCCGCATACTTGTGCAGAGTAAGCCAGCCAAATAAACTAAAGTTCTTCATAACTTTTTGTTCTAACATTTTGTCAGAAAGAATCATAAGCTTCCCACGTTGGTTATACACAAGTCAAAGTTTGGTTTCAAGGTCCAGCTAGTCGTAATGTTGCAGAGTTGGGAGCAGAGTTGAGTACAGTAGCTTGGACAGGCTCAAACGTTTGCAACATTTATATAGTCTATTGTAGTCTCAGTTAGTTATGTTTCATGTTCATTGATCGGTTTGCATATGTGTAATAAACAGCCCTCTACTTTTTTCTTTTTTTTCAAGGCACAAACAGGTGAATGGAGACCCCACCTGGTTTTGTTCTCTGCCCCCCAGCACTACCTGTCACCCAGCACTACCTGTCACCCAGCACTACCTGTCACCCAGCACTACCTGTCTCCCAGCACTACCTGTCTCCCAGCCACTACCTGTCTCCCAGCACTACCTGTCTCCCAGCACTACCTGTCTCCCAGCACTACCTGTCACCCAGCACTACCTGTCTCCCAGCACTACCTGTCTCCCAGCACTACCTGTCACCCAGCACTACCTGTCACCCAGCACTACCTGTCACCCAGCACTACCTGTCTCCCAGCACTACCTGTCTCCCAGCACTACCTGTCACCCAGCACTACCTGTCTCCCAGCACTACCTGTCTCCCAGCACTACCTGTCTCCCAGCACTACCTGTCTCCCAGCACTACCTGTCACCCAGCACTACCTGTCACCCAGCACTACCTGTCACCCAGCACTACCTGTCACCCAGCACTACCTGTCTCCCAGCACTACCTGTCTCCCAGCACTACCTGTCTCCCAGCACTACCTGTCTCCCAGCACTACCTGTCACCCAGCACTACCTGTCTCCCAGCACTACCTGTCTCCCAGCACTACCTGTCTCCCAGCACTACCTGTCACCCAGCACTACCTGTCTCCCAGCACTACCTGTCTCCCAGCACTACCTGTCACCCAGCACTACCTGTCACCCAGCACTACCTGTCACCCAGCACTACCTGTCACCCAGCACTACCTGTCTCCCAGCACTACCTGTCACCCAGCACTACCTGTCACCCAGCACCACCTGTCTCCCAGCACCACCTGTCTCCCAGCACTGCCTGGTCAACAGCCCCCAAGCCCATCTCCCGCACTGAACTGCAGTGCAGAATTAGAAACAATCTTCATGTAGGACCTGTTAAGTCCTATCCTGGGCCCACCTCCAAGACCTAGTTCACTGGCTTGTTCCTCAGCGATGCCACAGAGCAGCAAAAGTAGTAGCAGCAGGGCTGTGAGAAGGGAGGAAAGAGCTGCAGACTCAGCCCTTGACACATTGAAAATGATTGAAGACATATCTCACAATCTGAAGAACGTCACGCACCGGAGCCACCAGCTTATCCTTGAGGTAAATAAATACAAATAATTTCACTCTTCCTCTACTCTGATCCCCTTTCCTCTCTTCTGTTGTCCTTTTTCCTCCTCACCATGTACACTGTTCCCCAGACACTCCTAATGTCCCCCCTCTTCTCCTCCTCTCCACAGGGCCCTGGCACCTATAGCGGATTTCATGGATGAACTCTCGCCAAAACGCTGAGGAATTCTATCAACAACTGCATGAGCTGGTGCATGACTTCAAGAAGAGGACATTGGGGAGTACGACTGGGACCCTGAGATCGTGCGTGACTTCAAGAAGAGGACATTGGGGAGTACGACTGGGACCCTGAGATCGTGCGTGACTTCAAGAAGAGGACATTGGGGAGTACGACTGGGACCCTGAGATCGTGCGTGACTTCAAGAAGAGGACATTGGGGAGAACGACTGGGACCCTGAGATCGTGCGTGACTTCAAGAAGAGGACATTGGGGAGTACGACTGGGACCCTGAGATCGTGCGTGACTTCAAGAAGAGGACATTGGGGAGAACGACTGGGACCCTGAGATCGTGCGTGACTTCAAGAAGAGGACATTGGGGAGAACGACTGGGACCCTGAGATCGTGCGTGACTTCAAGAAGCGGACGTGGGGAGAACGACTGGGACCCTGAGATCGTGCGTGACTTCAAGAAGCGGACGTGGGGAGAATGACTGGGACCACAGTGAAATTAACAACTTGTTCTGTTGTTCAGACATCTCAGGAGTCAGAAGCTGTTTTACTATTGGTCAAAAATATTTCTATTCCTCATCAATATTTGTATTTACACTGAAACTTTGACACTTTTGTTGTTTACATGTCTGGTCATAGCAGACAATGTTGTATTGCGGTTTACTTTCAGAAGCCAGAATAAAGATGTGTGCTGAAAAAGCTCTGTTGTCATTTCTTCGCAATACAAGATGTTTGAAAGCATTTTATTTAAACATCAGGTGCTGAGAACTTACTGAAGAGCTGTGTTCCACAGACTGGTGACGTAGAGAAGAAGAGCTGTGTTCCACAGACTGGTGACGTAGAGAAGAAGAGCTGTGTTCCACAGACTGGTGACGTAGAGAAGAAGAGCTGTGTTCCACAGACTGGTGACGTAGAGAAGAAGAGCTGTGTTCCACAGACTGGTGACGTAGAGAAGAAGAGCTGTGTTCCACAGACTGGTGACGTAGAGAAGAAGAGCTGTGTTCCACAGACTGACGACGTAGAGGAGAAGAGCTGTGTTCCACAGACTGGTGACGTAGAGAAGAAGAGCTGTGTTCCACAGACTGGTGACGTAGAGAAGAAGAGCTGTGTTCCACAGACTGACGACGTAGAGAAGAGCTGTGTTCCACAGACTGACGACGTAGAGAAGAGCTGTGTTCCACAGACTTTACAGGCTTTCTTCTACTGGTGGTGTAGTTCAATGTAATCTAAATGACTGAACACTGAGATGCCATAGAATCAGGTTTCATTTTATTAACAAGATTAAAAAGTACTTTGCTTAAAATCCATTTTTATGCCATTTTTCTCGTAAAAAAGAGATAATATTCCGACCGGGAATGTCCATTTAGCTAAACAGAGGAAAGAAAACAAAGCTTTCGGTCGACGCGGGCACGAGCCTGAGTCTCACAGTACTGTAACCAGCCACTACCCAAACGCGCTACTTTGATTCAGCCAGAGCCTGCAAAGCCACGATTCAGCGTTTTGCCGCCTTCTGAGAACCTATGGCAGCCGTAGGAAGTGTCACGGGACAGCTAAGATCCTCGCTCTTCAATAAACAGAGACAAGAAGAACGACACCTTGTCAGACAGGCCACTTCCTGCATGAAACCTTGTCAGGTTTTTGCCTGCCAAATGAGTTCTGTTATACTCACAGACACCATTCAAACAGTTTTAGAAACTTTGGAGTGTTTTCTATCCAAAGCTAATAATTATATGCATATTCTAGTTTCTGGGCAGGAGTACTAATCAGATTAAATCGGGTACGTTTTTTTATCCGTCCGTGAAAATACTGCCCCCTAGCCATAACAGGTTAACAGTGCACACAAAGAACTGAGTCTGTATGTCCAAGTGTGTGAGCAGTCCAAAAATCTGATTGGCTGGCTTTGGGTTTGAGTTGTCCTCTCCTAACCATATGTCTGGGGGGGGGGGGGGGGGGGGGAGTCCTTTTAACTTGTTTAACGAGCAAGCCTTGTCGCCCTGGCTCTCTGAGATTGTTGTCCCCTGCCACAACCCTCCACCCTCCAGGTTGAGAGGCACATATCCCGCGTTTAGCTCATGAGCTTCATCCGTGGAGGACAGGGAGTTGTGGAGGGCAACACTTTTGTAAGGGGTACAATTGTAAGGGGTACAATCAGACGTCCAAGAAACCTCATCCTGGCATCCGTGAAGGCTTTGGGAATATGGTTCCTGGGAATATGGTATGGTGTTTCTGTGTTTACTCTGTGTCTGTCCGTCTTTATCTACAGTGCCTTCGTAAAGTATTCAGACCCCTTGACTTTTTCCAGATTTTTTTTACGTTACAGCCTTATTCTAAAATGGATTAAATGAAAACATCTCATCAATCTACACCCAGTACCCCTTAATGACAAAGCAACAACAGGCTTTTAGAATTTTTTGATAATCTATTAAAAATAAACATACCTTATTTACATAAGTATTCAGACTCTTTGCTCTGAGACTTGAAATTGAGCTCAGGTGGCATCCTGTTTCCATTGATCATCCTTGAGATGTTTCTACAACTTGATTGGAGTCCACCTGTGGTAAATTCAATTGACTGGACATGATTTGGAAAGGCACACACCTGTCTATATAAGGTCCCACAGTTGACAGAGCATATCAGAGCAAAAAAACCAAGCCATGAGGTCAAAGGAATTGTCCGTCGAGCTCCGAGACAGGATTGTGTTGAGGCACAGATCTGGGGGAAGGGTACCAAATAATGTCTGCAGCAATGAAGAACCCCAAGAACACAGTGGCCTCCATCATTCTTTAATAGTTGAAGTTTGAACCACTAAGAGACTGCGTAGTGTGGCCAGGTCTAATCTGGGGAGAAGGGCTTTTGTCAAGGAGGTGACCAAGAACCCGATGGTCACACTGACAGAGCTCTAAAGTTCTTCCAGAAGGACAACCATCGCGGCATCAATCCACCAATCACTTCGTAGTGGCCAGACGGAAGCCACTCCTCAGTAAAAGGCACATGACAGCCCACTTGGAGTTTGCCAAAAGCCACCGTTTTTAAATTAAATTTAACCTTTATTTAACTAGGTATGTCCGTTAAGAAGAAATTCTTATTGTACTACCGCCTACCCCGGCCAAACCCTCCCCTAACCCGGATGACGCTGGGCCAATTGTGCGGCGCTCTATGGGACTCCCGATCACGGCCGGATGTGATACAGCCCGGGATCGAACCAGGCTTTGTAGTGATGCCTCTAGCACTGAGATTCAGTGCCTTAGACTGCTGTGCCACTCGGGACCCCTGAAGAGTTTCAGAACATGAGAAAAAAGATTCTCTGGTCTGATGAAACCAAGATTGAACTCTTTGGCCTGAATGCCAAGTGTCACGTCTGGAGGAAACCTGGCACCATCCCTACGGTGAAGCATGGTGGTGGCAGCGGGGATGTTTTTCAGCGGCAGGGACTGGGAGACTAGTCCGGATCGAGGCAAAGATGAACGGAGCAAAGTACAGTGATCCTTGATGGAAACCTGCTCCAGAGTGCTCAGGCTGGGGCAAAGGTTTGCCTTCCAACAGGACAACGACCCTAAGCACACAGCCAAGACAACACAGGAGTGGCTTCGGGACAAGTCTCTGAATATCCTTGAGTGGCCCAGCCAGAGCCCGGACAAACATCTCTGGAGAGACCTGAAAATAGCTGCGCAGCGACGCTCCCCATCCAACCTGACAGAGGTTGAGAGGATCTGCAGAGAAGAATGGGAGAAACTTCCCAAATACAGGTGTGCCAAGCATGTACCATCATACCCAACAAGACTCGGCTGTAATCGCTGCCAAAGGTGCTTCAACAAAGTACTGAGTAAAGGGTCTGAATACTTATGCAAATGTGATATTTACGTTATAATTTTTTATAGATTAGTAAACATACTTTCCGAAGGCACTGTAGTAAAACTAGTCAACACCTCATTTACATCACATAGTTAGACTGGTCATAACACCCCATCAGTTAAGTCACATAGTTAGACTGTGGTCATAACAGCCCATCAGTTACGTCACATAGTTAGACTGTGGTCATAACAGCCCATCAGTTACGTCACATAGTTAGACTGTGGTCATAACAGCCCATCAGTTACATCACATAGTACGACTGGTCATAACACCCCGTCAGTTACGTCACATAGTAAGACTGGTCATAACACCCCGTCAGTTACGTCACATAGTACGACTGGTCATAACACCCCATCAGTTACATCACATAGTACGACTGGTCATAACACACATTTACATTACATTTAAGTCATTTAGCAGACGCTCTTATCCAGAGCGACTTACAAATTGGTGCATTCACCTTATGATATCCAGTGGAACAACCACTTTACAATAGTACATCTATATCTTTTGGGGGGAGGGAGGGGGGGGGTTAGAAGGATTACTTTATCCTATCCCAGGTATTGACTCCGCTGTCCTGGCGTCGTGAGGGAGCTTGTTCCACCATTGGGGTGTCAGAGCAGCGAACAGTTTTGACTGGGCTGAGCGGGAACTGTGCTTCCTCAGAGGTAGGGGGGCCAGCAGGCCAGAGGTGGATGAACGCAGTGCCCTTGTTTGGTTTTAGGGCCTGATCAGAGCCTGAAGGTATGGAGGTGCCGTTCCCTTCACATCTCCGTAGGCAATCACCATGGTCTTGTAGCGGATGCGAGCTTCAACTGGAAGCCAGTGGAGAGAGCGGAGGAGCGGGGTGACGTGAGAGAACTTGGGAAGGTTGAACACCAGACGGGCTGCGGCGTTCTGGATGAGTTGTAGGGGTTTAATGGCACAGGCAGGGAGCCCAGCCAACAGCGACTTGCAGTAATCCAGACGGGAGATGACAAGTGCCTGGATTAGGACCTGCGCCGCTTCCTGTGTCAGGCAGGGTCGTACTCTGCGAATGTTGTAGAGCATGAACCTACAGGATCGGGTCACCGCCTTGATGTTAGTGGAGAACGACAGGGTGTTGTCCAGGATCACGCCAAGGTTCTTAGCACTCTGGGAGGAGGACACAAGGGAGTTGTCAACCGTGATGGCGAGATCATGGAACTGGCAGTCCTTCCCCGGGAGGAAGAGCAGCTCTGTCTTGCCGAGGTTCAGCTTGAGCTGGTGATCCGTCATCCACACTGATATGTCTGACAGACATGCAGAGATGCGATTCGCCGCCTGGTTATCAGAAGGGGGAAAGGAGAAGATTAATTGTGTGTCGTCTGCATAGCAATGATAGGAGAGACCATGTGAGGATATGACAGAGCCAAGTGACTTGGTGTATAGCGAGAATAGGAGAGGGCCTAGAACAGAGCCCTGGGGGACACCAGTGGTGAGAGCGCATGGTGTGGAGACAGATTCTCGCCACGCCACCTGGTAGGAGCGACCTGTCAGGTAGGACGCAATCCAAGCGTGGGCCGCGCCGGAGATGCCCAACTCGGAGAGGGTGGAGAGGAGGATCTGATGGTTCACAGTATCAAAGGCAGCAGATAGGTCTAGGAGGATGAGAGCAGAGGAGAGAGAGTTAGCTTTAGCAGTGCGGAGAGCCTCCGTGACACAGAGAAGAGCAGTCTCAGTTGAATGCCCAGTCTTGAAACCTGACTGATTAGGATCAAGAAGGTCATTCTGAGAGAGATAGCAGGAGAGCTGGCCAAGGACGGCACGTTCAAGAGTTTTGGAGAGAAAAGAAAGAAGGGATACTGGTCTGTAGTTGTTGACATCGGAGGGATCGAGTGTAGGTTTTTTCAGAAGGGGTGCAACTCTCGCTCTCTTGAAGACGGAAGGGACGTAGCCAGCGGTCAAGGATGAGTTCATGAGCGAGGTGAGGTAAGGGAGAAGGTCTCCGGAAATGGTCTGGAGAAGAGAGGAGGGGATAGGGTCAAGTGGGCAGGTTGTTGGGCGGCCGGCCGTCACAAGACGCGAGATTTCATCTGGAGAGAGAGGGGAGAAAGAGGTCAAAGCACAGGGTAGGGCAGTGTGAGCAGGACCAGCGGTGTCGTTTGACTTAGCAAACGAGGATCGGATATCGTCAACCTTCTTTTCAAAATGGTTGACGAAGTCATCCGCAGAGAGGGAGGAGGGGGGGGGAGGGGGAGGAGGATTCAGGAGGGAGGAGAAGGTAGCAAAGAGCTTCCTAGGGTTAGAGGCAGATGCTTGGAATTTAGAGTGGTAGAAAGTGGCTTTAGCAGCAGAGACAGAAGAGGAGAATCTAGAGAGGAGGGAGTGAAAGGATGCCAGGTCCGCAGGGAGGCGAGTTTTCCTCCATTTCCGCTCGGCTGCCCGGAGCCCTGTTCTGTGAGCTCGTAGCTCGTAGTCACCCCATCAGTTACGTCACATAGTAAGACTGGTCATAACACCCCATCAGTTACGTCACATAGTAAGACTGGTCATAACACCCCGTCAGTTACGTCACATAGTACGACTGGTCATAACACCCCGTCAGTTACATCACATAGTACGACTGGTCATAACACCTCACATATATTATTAATAAATAATAAAGCTGGCCCAGAAACGAGCAGCAACTCGTTGGATATTTTTCTGGCTCCGAGGAGAGGAGAGAAATGTCTGTTTAAAAAATATGAAGTGTGTTAACTGTCTATTTGATCAACTGACAGACATTCAACAAGGCAAGCTAAGGTCTCAACATCGTCCTCAACGCCTGAACGAATTCACAGTAATACAGTACCTTAAAGTATTCATACCCCTTCACTTATTCTACATTTGTTGTTACAGCCTGATTTTCAAAATGGATTCATTTGAATTTTTATTCTTCTCTCAACTATCTACACAAATCATATGTTTATTGCCGAATGCTTGTGTTCCTAGCTTCCAACAGTGCAGTAAATATCTAACAATACACAGGAATGTAAAATAACGGAATAAAGAACTTTTAGGTCGAGCAACGTGTGTGTGTGTGTGTGTGTGTGTGTGTGTGTGTGTGTGTGTGTGTGTGTGTGTGTGTGTGATTTATGCTGTTGAATAGAATAGTATATGTACAGCAATAGTTAAATAGGATGGCCTTGACTAGAATACAGTATATACATATGAAGTGGACAGCAGTAGTTATATAGGATGAACCAGGACTAGAATACAGTATATACATATGAAGTGGACAGCAGTAGTTATATAGGATGAACCAGGACTAGAATACAGTATATACATATGAAGTGGACAGCAGTAGTTATATAGAATACAGTATATACATATGAAGTGGACAGCAGTAGTTATATAGAATACAGTATATACATATGAAGTGGGCAGCAGTAGTTATATAGGATGAACCAGGACTAGAATACAGTATATACATATGAAGTGGACAGCAGTAGTTATATAGGATGAACCAGGACTAGAATACAGTATATACATATGAAGTGGACAACAGTAGTTATATAGGATGAACCAGGACTAGAATACAGTATATACATATGAAGTGGACAACAGTAGTTATATAGGATGAACCAGGACTAGAATACAGTATATACATATGAAGTGGACAACAGTAGTTATATAGGATGAACCAGGACTAGAATACAGTATATACATATGAAATTATGTATGTAAACATTATTAACATTATTAAAGTGACCAGTGTTCCATGTCTATGTATACAGGGCAGCAGCCTCTAAGGTGCAGGGTTGAGTAACCTGGTGGTAGCTGTCTAGTGACAGTGACTAAAGTTCAGGACAGGGTACTGGGTGGAGGCCAGCTAGTGGTGACTATTTAACAATCTGATGGCCTTGAGATAGAAGCTGTTTTTCAGTCTCGGTCCCAGCTTTGATGCACCTGTATTGACCTCGTCTTCTGGATGGTAGCGGGGTGAACAGGCAGTGGCTCGGGTGGTTGATGGCATTCCTGTGACACCGGGTGCTGTAGATGTCCTGAAGAGCAGGCGGTGTGCCCCCAGTTACACATTGGGCACCCTCTGGAGAGCCAAGCGGTTGCTGTCAGTGCAGTTGCCATACCAGGCGGTGTGCCCCCAGTTTCCCATTGGACACCCTCTGGAGAGCCAAGCGGTTGCTGTCAGTGCAGTTGCCATACCAGGCGGTGTGCCCCCAGTTTCCCATTGGGCACCCTCTGGAGAGCCAAGCGGTTGCTGTCAGTGCAGTTGCCATACAAGGCGGTGTGCCCCCAGTTTCCCATTGGGCACCCTCTGGAGAGCCAAGCGGTTGCTGACGGTGCAGTTGCCATACCAGGCGGTGATTACAGCCTGACAGGATGTTCTCAATGGTGCATCTGTAAAAGTTTTAGTCTCAGGGGGCCGCCTCAGGTTCGCCACACTGTCTGTGTTGGTGAACCGTTTCAAATTGTCAGTGTTGTGTATGCGTAGGAACTTGAAGCTTTTCACCCTCCCGTTGATGTGAATGGGTGCATTCTCCCTTTGCCGTCTCCTGAAGTCTACAATCGGCTCCTTTGTTTTGTCGATGTTGAGGGAGAGGTTATTGTTCTGACACCGCTCTGCAAGGGTTCTCAACTCACCACTAGTCGTTGTTTAGTAATCTGTTGATTCAGTTGTTACCTGATGGTCCATGCAACACGTCCACGTACTTCCTGTTGATTCAGTTCTAACCTGATGGTCCATGCAACACGTCCACGTACTTCCTGTTGATTCAGTTCTAACCTGATGGTCCATGCAACACGTCCACGTACTTCCTGTTGATTCAGTTGTTACCTGATGGTCCATGCAACACGTCCACGTACTTCCTGTTGATTCAGTTGTTACCTGATGGTCCATGCAACACGTCCACGTACTTCCTGTTGATTCAGTTCTAACCTGATGGCCCATGCAACACGTCTACGTACTTCCGGTTGATTCAGTTGTTACCTGATGGTAGTGTTGTCAGGAATTTGGGCTTCGATACCGATAGGTGGTTTAGTGTCACAATACTCGATACCATCACGAGACTCGATACCAAAAATAATATCACACAAAAAAAGGCATATTAGCCAGACACACAATGGCGCTGGATCCAGACAAGCTCAGCTACTGCTCTGTTCAATTGTTGGGCCGTCTGAGTTCAATATCGTAACATTTTTTTTTGGGGTAGATTATTTGCTCAAGGGAGAAGTAAGATCAGAGCCATTACGTTGTTTCCCCTTTTCATGCTGAGTGGTTATTGAAAGAAAATGTTTCAAATAGGCTACATTGAGGAACTATAGTTCTCAATGTATGTAAAAACAGACTTGGTTTACTTGCTGTTTCGAGGCGAAGAAACAAATGACTTTGAGAAGCTCCACTGTGATGGTGGAGCTATGACAATCAGAAATCGACTAAATGGGGGCAGCCCTACTATATATAAACAAAAGTATGTGGACACCCCTTCAAATTAGAGCATTCGGCTATATCAGCCACACCTGTTGCTGACCAGTGTGTAAAATCGAGCATACAAGCCATGCAATCTCTATAGACAGACATTGGCAGTAGAATTGCCTTACTGAAGAGCTCGGTGACTTTCAACGTGGCACCTTCATAGGATGCCACGTTTCCAACAAGTCAGTTCGTCAAGTTTCCGCCCTGCTAGAGCTGCCCCCGGTCAACTGTAAGTGCTGTTATTGTGGAGTGGAAACGTCTAGGAGCAACAACGGCTCAGCCGTGAAGTGGTAGGCCACACAAGCTCACAGAACGGGACCGCTGAGTGCTGAAGTGCGTAAAAATCGTCTGTCATCGGTTGCAATACTCACTACCGAGCTCCAAACTGCTTCTGGAAGCAACGTCAGCTCAACAACTGTTCGTCGGGAGCTTCGTTAAATGGGTTTCCATGGCCAAGCAGCCGCACACAAGCCTAAGATCCCCATGCGCAATGCTAAGCATCGGCTGGAGTGGTGTAAAGCTCGCCATTATTGGACTCTGGAGCAGTGGAAACGCCTTCTCTGGAGTCACGCTTCCCCATCTGACAGTCTGACGGAAGAATCTGGGTTTTGGCAGATACCAGGAGAACGCTACCTGCCCCAATGCATAGTGACAACTGTAAAGTTTGGTGGAGGAGGAATAATGGTCTGGGGCTGATTTTAATGGGCCCCATTGTTCCAGTGAAGGGAAAGCTTAACCTCTCTTGGGTAGGGGGAGGAATTGGAGCTGTGTACAACATGATGAGTAGGGAGATAACAACACAGCCAGACAGCTCTAGTAATGAACCAGGAAGTGGAGCTGTGTACAACATGATGAGTAGGGAGATAACACAGCCAGACAGCTCTAGTAATGAACGAGGAAGTGGAACTGTGGTACAACATGATGAGTAGGGAGATAACAACACAGCCAGACAGCTCTAGTAATGAACCAGGAAGTGGAGCTGTGTACAACATGATGAGTAGGGAGATAACAACACAGCCAGACAGCTCTAGTAATGAACCAGGAAGTGGAGCTGTGTACAACATGATGAGTAGGGAGCTAACAACACAGCCAGACAGCTCTAGTAATGAACCAGGAAGTGGAGCTGTGTACAACATGATGAGTAGGGAGCTAACAACACAGCCAGACAGCTCTAGTAATGAACCAGGAAGTGGAACAGGCTCTTTGGTCTTTGTGTTATAATGGGGCTGATACAGAGTTCATCCTCCCAATCACCTGAGACGCATTTGACTGAAGTAACGAATGTAACAAAAATTATAGTACCGAACCGGTGGTTTATTTGTATTGAAAAAGTACAGAAGTTTCGGTATTCCATGCGACACTACCCGATGGCCCAATCAACACATCTACAACATCAGCAGCTCTACTGTACACAGGGACTGACCGCATGTCAAGCCAGTACACAGGGACTGACCGCATATCAAGCCCAGTCAAGCCAATACAGTGTTGTCTTACTCTGTAGATTGGGAGGGAAGTTCCTCAGCCAGGCTCCTTGTTTAGGACTCTTAATCTCATTAGACACAGAGCACAGCCCAAATTGAATTACTAATCTTCTGCTCTCTTTTTCTGCCTGCACTGTCCTAAACACACCAAACTATACTCTCCTCCCCTTCCTGTCCTAAACACAGAGCTCCTCCCCTTCCTGTCCTAAACACCAAACTATACTCTCCTCTCCTTCCTGTCCTAAACACAGAGCTCCTCCCCTTCCTGTCCTAAACACCAAACTATACTCTCCTCTCCTTCCTGTCCAAAACACAGAGCTTCTCTTCTCCTGGCCTAAACACAGAGCTCCTCTCCTCCTGGCCTAAACACAGAGCTCCTCTCCTCTCCTCCTGGCCTAAACACAGAGCTCCTCTCCTCCTGGCCTAAACACAGAGCTCCTCTCCTCCTGGCCTGAACACAGAGCTCCTCTCCTCTCCTCCTGGCCTGAACACAGAGCTCCTCTCCTCTCCTCCTGGCCTAAACACAGAGCTCCTCTCCTCTCCTCCTGGCCTAAACACAGAGCTCCTCTCCTCTCCTCCTGGCCTAAACACAGAGCTCCTCTCCTCTCCTCCTGGCCTAAACACAGAGCTCCTCTCCTCTCCTTCTGATCTAAACACAGAGACCCTCTCCTCTCCTTCTGATCTAAACACAGAGCTCCTCTCCTCCTGGCCTAAACACAGAGCTCCTCTCCTCCTGGCCTAAACACAGAGCTCCTCTCCTCCTGGCCTAAACACAGAGCTCCTCTCCTCTCCTCCTGGCCTGAACACAGAGCTCCTCTCCTCTCCTCCTGGCCTAAACACAGAGCTCCTCTCCTCTCCTCCTGGCCTAAACACAGAGCTCCTCTCCTCTCCTCCTGGCCTAAACACAGAGCTCCTCTCCTCTCCTCCTGGCCTAAACACAGAGACCCTCTCCTTTCCTTCTGATCTAAACACAGAGACCCTCTCCTCTCCTTCTGATCTAAACACAGAGCTCCTCTCCTCCTGGCCTAAACACAGAGCTCCTCTCCTCCTGGCCTAAACACAGAGCTCCTCTCCTCCTGGCCTAAACACAGAGCTCTTCTCCTCTCCTCCTGGCCTAAACACAGAGCTCCTCTCCTCTCCTCCTGATCTAATCACAGAGCTCCTCTCCTCCTGGCCTAAACACAGAGACCCTCTCCTCTCCTTCTGATCTAAACACAGAGACCCTCTCCTCTCCTCCTGATCTAAACACAGAGCTCCTCTCCTCCTGGCCTAAACACAGAGCTCCTCTCCTCCTGGCCTAAACACAGAGCTCCTCTACTCCTGGCCTAAACACAGAGCGCCTCTCCTCCTGGCCTAAACACAGAGCTCCTCTCCTCCTGGCCTAAACACAGAGACCCCTCTCCTCCTGATCTAAACACAGAGCTCCTCTCCTCTCCTCCTGAGCTAAACACAGAGATCCTCTCCTTTCCCTGCCTGACCAGAGCGACAGGTTTATTTTAGGGCCCAGTGAAGGAGAGGGTTACCATGTAACCTTGTAACCTAGCATCATGCAGCACAGCCCTATATCTGATGGTCTGAGCCCAGGCGAAGCTATATCTTACTACAGCATCTGACGCTGTCATTATCTAACCTGACTCTCTTTACTGAGACGCTGACTCGTGACTCACTGACTCTTTACTGAGACGCTGACTCATGACTCACTGACTCTTTACTGAGACGCTGACTCATGACTCACACTGAGTCTCTTTACTGAGACGCTGACTCATGACTCGCACTGACTCTTTACTGAGACGCTGACTCATGACTCGCACCGACTCTCTTTACTGAGACGCTGACTCATGACTCGCACTGACTCTTTACTGAGACACTGACTCATGACTCACACTGACTCTCTTTACTGAGACGCTGACTCATGACTCGCACTGACTCTCTTTACTGAGACGCTGACTCATGACTCGCACTGACTCTCTTTACTGAGACGCTGACTCATGACTCACACTGACTCTCTTTACTGAGACGCTGACTCATGACTCGCACTGACTCTCTTTACTGAGACGCTGACTCATGACTCGCACTGACTCTCTTTACTGAGACGCTGACTCATGACTCGCACTGACTCTCTTTACTGAGACGCTGACTCATGACTCGCACTGACTCTCTTTACTGAGACGCTGACTCATGACTCGCACTGACTCTCTTTACTGAGACGCTGACTCATGACTCGCACTGACTCTCTTTACTGAGACGCTGACTCATGACTCGCACTGACTCTCTTTACTGAGACGCTGACTCATGACTCGCACTGACTCTTTTGGACCCTCCCATAATCTATACATAGTTTCCACATGTTCGGCACAGCAATCGATGTATTGGGTGGTGTGTGTGTGTGTGTGTGTGTGTGTGTGTGTGTGTGTGTGTGTGTGTGTACCAGTGTTCTTATCTACTGTAACCTGATGTCCTGGTGTGTGTGTCCTCCTCCTGCAGGTTGCGGCCAACACCCCCAGTATGTACTCTCAGGAACTCTTCCAGCTCTCCCAGTATCTGCAGGTATGGAACAACACTGACACCTACTGGCCAGGCAGCGCGACTGCGCTCTAACTACTGCCTGGCTTCATAGTCGCACTGTTAAAATGATACGGGACTTTTTTCTTCGCTCTTTCTCTCTCATCTGTCTTATACTACAGGTTATCGCTGTAATGTTTACAGTCTAACATGGTCCCTCACACTATGTAATGTTTACAGTCTAACGTGGTCCCTCACACTATGTAATGTTTACAGTCTAACGTGGTCCCTCACACTATGTAATGTTTACAGTCTAACGTGGTCCCTCACACTATGTAATGTTTACAGTCTAACGTGGTCCCTCACACTATGTAATGTTTACAGTCTAACGTGGTCTCTCACACTATGTAATGTTTACAGTCTAACGTGGTCCCTCACACTATGTAATGTTTACAGTCTAACGTGGTCTCTCACACTATGTAATGTTTACAGTCTAACGTGGTCCCTCACACTATGTAATGTTTACAGTCTAACGTGGTCCCTCACACTATGTAATGTTAACAGTCTAACGTGGTCCCTCACACTATGTAATGTTTACAGTCTAACGTGGTCTCTCACACTATGTAATGTTTACAGTCTAACGTGGTCCCTCACACTATGTAATGTTTACAGTCTAACGTGGTCCCTCACACTATGTAATGTTTACAGTCTAACGTGGTCCCTCACACTATGTAATGTTAACAGTCTAACGTGGTCCCTCACACTATGTAATGTTTACAGTCTAACGTGGTCCCTCACACTATGTAATGTTTACAGTCTAACGTGGTCCCTCACACTATGTAATGTTTACAGTCTAACGTGGTCCCTCACACTATGTAATGTTTACAGTCTAACGTGGTCTCTCACACTATGTAATGTTTACAGTCTAACGTGGTCCCTCACACTATGTAATGTTTACAGTCTAACGTGGTCCCTCACACTATGTAATGTTTACAGTCTAACGTGGTCCCTCACACTATGTAATGTTTACAGTCTAACGTGGTCCCTCACACTATGTAATGTTTACAGTCTAACGTGGTCCCTCACACTATGTAATGTTTACAGTCTAACGTGGTCCCTCACACTATGTAATGTTTACAGTCTAACGTGGTCCCTCACACTATGTAATGTTTACAGTCTAACGTGGTCCCTCACACTATGTAATGTTTACAGTGTAACGTGGTCCCTCACACTATGTAATGTTTACAGTCTAACGTGGTCCCTCACACTATGTAATGTTTACAGTCTAACGTGGTCCCTCACACTATGTAATGTTTACAGTCTAACGTGGTCCCTCACACTATGTAATGTTTACAGTCTAACGTGGTCCCTCACACTATGTAATGTTTACAGTCTAACGTGGTCTCTCACACTATGTAATGTTTACAGTCTAACGTGGTCCCTCACACTATGTAATGTTTACAGTGTAACGTGGTCCCTCACACTATGTAATGTTTACAGTCTAACGTGGTCCCTCACACTATGTAATGTTTACAGTCTAACGTGGTCCCTCACACTATGTAATGTTTACAGTCTAACGTGGTCCCTCACACTATGTAATGTTTACAGTCTAACGTGGTCCCTCACACTATGTAATGTTTACAGTCTAACGTGGTCCCTCACACTATGTAATGTTTACAGTCTAACGTGGTCCCTCACACTATGTAATGTTTACAGTCTAACGTGGTCCCTCACACTATGTAATGTTTACAGTCTAACGTGGTCCCTCACACTATGTAATGTTTACAGTCTAACGTGGTCCCTCACACTATGTAATGTTTACAGTCTAACGTGGTCCCTCACACTATGTAATGTTTACAGTCTAACGTGGTCCCTCACACTATGTAATGTTTACAGTCTAACGTGGTCCCTCACACTATGTAATGTTTACAGTCTAACGTGGTCCCTCACACTATGTAATGTTTACAGTCTAACGTGGTCCCTCACACTATGTAATGTTTACAGTCTAACGTGGTCCCTCACACTATGTAATGTTTACAGTCTAACGTGGTCCCTCACACTATGTAATGTTTACAGTCTAACGTGGTCCCTCACACTATGTAATGTTTACAGTCTAACGTGGTCCCTCACACTATGTAATGTTTACAGTCTAACGTGGTCCCTCACACTATGTAATGTTCTCTCTCCCTCCCCCTCTCTCCCCCTCCACTCCCTCCTCCTCTCCCTCTCCTCCCTCCTCCCCTCTCTCCTTCTCCTCCCCTCTCTCCTTCTCCTCCCCTCTCCTCCCCTCTCTCCTTCTCCTCCCCTCTCTCCCTCCTCCCCCTTCTCTCTCCCCCCGGCAGGAGGCCCTACACAGGGAGCAGATGTTGGAACAGAAGTTGGCAACGCTGCAACGCCTACTGGCCACCCCGCAGGAGGCTTCAGAGAGCAGCTGGCAGGTAGTTACTATACACTACCGCCCTAACCCCTACTGGCCACCCCGCAGGAGGCTTCAGAGAGCAGGTAGTTACTATACACTACCGCCCTAACCCCTACTGGCCACCCCGCAGGAGGCTTCAGAGAGCAGGTAGTTACCATACACTACCGCCCTAACCCCTACTGGCCACCCCGCAGGAGGCTTCAGAGAGCAGGTAGTTACTATACACTACCGCCCTAACCCCTACTGGCCACCCCGCAGGAGGCTTCAGAGAGCAGGTAGTTACTATACACTACCGCCCTAACCCCTACTGGCCACCCCGCAGGAGGCTTCAGAGAGCAGGTAGTTACTATACACTACCGCCCTAACCCCTACTGGCCACCCCGCAGGAGGCTTCAGAGAGCAGGTAGTTACTATACACTACCGCCCTAACCCCTACTGGCCACCCCGCAGGAGGCTTCAGAGAGCAGGTAGTTACTATACACTACCGCCCTAACCCCTACTGGCCACCCCGCAGGAGGCTTCAGAGAGCAGCTGGCAGGTACCGATACACAATTCCACAGTCCTAAAGTAATTTAGAAGTTTTATTTCCAGATAAAAGGTTAATGGACCAGTCATTACCACTAGACCAGCTCCCAGCACACAAGCCCTTTGTCAAGCCCTTTGTCAAGCCCTTTGTCAAGCCCTTTGTCAAGCCCTTTGCCAAGCCCTTTGCCAAGCCCTTTGTCAAGCCCTTTGCCAAGCCCTTTGCCAAGCCCTTTGCCAAGCCCTTTGCCAAGCCCTTTGCCAAGCCCTTTGCCAAGCCCTTTGTCAAGCCTTCTGAACCACTTAATCTACGACACTCCCTCCATATAATGGGTAATGGCTTTTACTGCCTGACTGCTACAGTACCTTCAGTAAGTTTTCACTCTGCTTGACTTTCCCCACATTTATGTTTTGTTACAGCCTGAATTTAAAATGGATTATATTTAGATTTTTTTTGTCACTGGCCTACACACATAATACCCCGTAATGTCAAAGTGGAATTATGTTTAGTCATTTTTACAAGTGTAGTTAAAAATGTAAAGCTGAAATGTCTCGAGTTAATAAGTATTCAACCCCTTTGTTATGGTAAAACTAAATAAGTTCAGGAGTAAAAATGTGCTGAACAAATCACATAATAAGTTGCATGGACTCAGTGTGCAATAATAGTGTTTAACATGATTTAAAATGACTACCTCATCTCTGTTCCCAACACATACAATTATCTGTAAGGTCCCTCAGTCGAGCAGTGAACTTTAAACAGATTCCACCACAAAGACCAGGGAGGTTTTCCAACGCCTCGGAAAGAAGGGCACCTATTGGTAGATGGGTAAAACATTAAAAAAAGCAGATATTGAATATCACTTTGAGCATAAAGTTATTAATTACACTTTGGATGGTGTATCAATACACCCAGTCACTACAAAGATACAGGCGTCCTTCCTAACTCAGTTGCCGGAGAGGAAGGAAACCGCTCAGGGATTTCACCATGAGGCCAATGGTGACTTTAAAACAGAGTTTAATGGCTGTGATGGGAGAAAACTGAGTTACTCCACAATATTAACCTAAATGACAGAGTGAAAAGAAGGAAGTCTGTACAGAATAAAAAACATCCAAAACATGCATCCTGTTTGCAATAAGGCACTAAATTAATACTGCAAAACATGTGGCAAAGCGATTTAACTTTCTGTCCTGAATAAAAAGTGTTATGTTTGGGGCAAATCCAATACAACACAATACTGAGTACCACTGCATCATGTTATGGGTATGCTTGTAATCGTTAAGGACTGGGAAGTTTTTCAGGATAAAAAAGAAACAGAATGGAGCTAAGCACAGACAAAACCCTAGAGGAAAACCTGGTTCAGTCTGCTTTCCAACAGACACTGGGAGACAAATTCACCTTCCAGCAGGACAATAACCTAAAACCACAAGGCCAAATAAACACTGGAGTTGCTTACCAAGAAGACAGAGAATGTTCCTGAGAGGCAGAGTTACAGTTTTGATTTATATCTTCTTCAAAATCTATGGCAAGACCTGAAAATGGTTGTCTAGCAATGATCAACAACCAGTTTGACAGAGCTTGAAGAATTTTAAAAAGAATAATGGTCAAATGTAGCACATTCCAGGTGTGGAAAGCTCTTAGAGACTTACCCAGAAAGACTCACAGCTCTTAGAGACTTACCCAGGAAGACTCACAGCTCTTAGAGACTTGCCCAGAAAGACTCACAGCTCTTAGAGACTTACCCAGAATGACTCACAGCTCTTAGAGACTGACCCAGAAAGACTCACAGCTCTTAGAGACTTACCCAGAAAGACTCACAGCTGTAATCACTGCCAAAGGTGCTTCTAACATGTATTGACTCGGGTGTGAATACTTATATAAATTATATTTACGTATTTTTAATTTTCAATAAATTAGCTAACATTTCTAAAAACATGTTTTTACTTTGTCATTGTGGGGTATTGTGTGCAGATGGGTGAGAAAATAATCAATTTAATACATTTTTAATTCAGGCTGTAATACAACAATGTGTAAGTCAAGGGGTATGAATGCTTTCTGAAGGCACTGTATGTGAATTGTGTTGGTTATGGTGTACTGAACTCTCTCTTCTGACTGGTTTATGGTGTACTGAACACTCTTCTGACTGGTTTATGGTGTACTGAACCGTCTCTTCTGACTGGTTTATGGTGTACTGAACTCTCTCTTCTGACTGGTTTATGGTGTACTGAACTCTCTCCTCAGACTGGTTTATGGTGTACTGAACTCTCTCTTCTGACTGGTTTATGGTGTACTGAACTCTCTCTTCTGACTGGTTTATGGTGTACTGAACCGTCTCTTCTGACTGGTTTATGGTGTACTGAACCGTCTCTTCTGACTGGTTTATGGTGTACTGAACCGTCTCTTCTGACTGGTTTATGGTGTACTGAACCGTCTCTCTTCTGACTGGTTTATGGTGTACTGAACTCTCTCTTCTGACTGGTTTATGGTGTACTGAACTCTCTCTTCTGACTGGTTTATGGTGTACTGAACTCTCTCTTCTGACTGGTTTATGGTGTACTGAACCGTCTCTTCTGACTGGTTTATGGTGTACTGAACTCTCTCTTCTGACTGGTTTATGGTGTACTGAACTCTCTCTGCTGACTGGTTTATGGTGTACTGAACCGTCTCTTCTGACTGGTTTATGGTGTACTGAACTCTCTCTTCTGACTGGTTTATGGTGTACTGAACTCTCTCTGCTGACTGGTTTATGGTGTACTGAACCATCTCTTCTGACTGGTTTATGGTGTACTGAACTCTCTCTTCTGACTGGTTTATGGTGTACTGAACTCTCTCTTCTGACTGGTTTATGGTGTACTGAACTCTCTCCTCAGACTGGTTTATGGTGTACTGAACCGTCTCTTCTGACTGGTTTATGGTGTACTGAACTCTCTCTTCTGACTGGTTTATGGTGTACTGAACTCTCTCTGCTGACTGGTTTATGGTGTACTGAACTCTCTCTTCTGACTGGTTTATGGTGTACTGAACCGTCTCTTCTGACTGGTTTATGGTGTACTGAACTCTCTCCTCAGACTGGTTTATGGTGTACTGAACTCTCTCCTCAGACTGGTTTATGGTGTACTGAACCGTCTCTTCTGACTGGTTTATGGTGTACTGAACTCTCTCTTCTGACTGGTTTATGGTGTACTGAACCGTCTCTTCTGACTGGTTTATGGTGTACTGAACCGTCTCTTCTGACTGGTTTATGGTGTACTGAACTCTCTCTTCTGACTGGTTTATGGTGTCTCCTCAGACTGGTTTATGGTGTACTGAACTCTCTCTTCTGACTGGTTTATGGTGTACTGAACTCTCTCTTCTGACTGGTTTATGGTGTACTGAACTCTCTCTTCTGACTGGTTTATGGTGTACTGAACTCTCTCTGCTGACTGGTTTATGGTGTACTGAACCGTCTCTTCTGACTGGTTTATGGTGTACTGAACTCTCTCTTCTGACTGGTTTATGGTGTACTGAACTCTCTCTTCTGACTGGTTTATGGTGTCTCCTCAGACTGGTTTATGGTGTACTGAACTCTCTCTTCTGACTGGTTTATGGTGTACTGAACTCTCTCTTCTGACTGGTTTATGGTGTACTGAACCGTGTCTCTGTGTGTCTGTCTTCTAGGCGTTGATAGATGAGGACCGGCTTCTCTCCAGACTAGAGGTGATGGGCAACCAGCTGCAGTCCTACTCTAAAGTAAGAACATTTAAACGATACACTGAAAAAATATAGAAATGTAACATGTAAAGTGTTGGTCCCGTGTTTCATGAGCTGAAATAAAAGATCCCAGGAATGTTCCATACGCACAAAAAGCTTATTTCGCACAGATTTTGTGCACAAATTTGTTCACATCCCTGTTAGTGAGCATTTCTTTTGCCAAAATAATCCATCCACCTGACTGACAGGTGTGGCGTATCACGAAGCTAATTAAACAGCATGATCATTACACAGGTGCACCTTGTGCTTGGGACAATAGAAGGCCACTCTAAAATGTGCAGTTTTGTCACACAACACAATGCTGCAGATGTCTCAAGTTTTGAGGGAACGTGCAGTTGGCATGCTGACTGCAGGAAATGTCCACCAGAGCTGTTGCCAGAGAATTGAATATTAATTTCTCTACCATAAGCCGCCTCACATCGTTTTAGAGAATTTGGCAGTACGTCCAACCGGCCTCACAACCGCAGACCACGTGTTACCACGGCAGCCCAGGACCTCCACATCCGGCTTCTTCACCTGCGGGATCGTCTGAGACCAGCCACCCGGACGGCTGATGAAACTGTGGGTTTGCACAACCGAAGAATTTCTGCACAGATTGTCAGAAACCGTGTCAGGTAAGCTCATCTGCCTGCTCATTCTCACCAGGGTCTTGACCTGACTGCGATTCGATGTTGTAATCGACTTCAGTGGGCAAATGCTCACCTTCGATGGCTACGGGCACACTGGAGAAGTGTTCTCTTCACGGAAGAATCCCAGTTTCAAACTATACTGAGCAAATGGCAGACAGCGTGTGGGCGAGCGAGCGTTTTATTGACGTCAACATTGTGAACTGGGGTCATGGTGTGAGCAGGCATAAGATACAGACAACGAACACAACTGTATTTTATCGATGGGAAATTGAATTCACAGAGACACCATGACCATTGATCCACCACCATCACATCATGTTTCAGCGTGATAATGCACGGACCAATTTCACAAGGATCTGGACACAATTCCTGGATGCTGAAAATGTCCCAGTTCTTCCATGGCCTGTATACTCACCAGAAATGTCACCCATTGAGCATGTTTGGGATGCTCTGGATCGACGTGTTCGACCGCGTGTTATAGTTCCCACCAATATCCAGCAACTTCACACAGCCATTTATAGAGGAGTGGGGACAACATTCCACAGGCCACAATCAAAAGCCTGATCAACTCTATGTGAAGGAGATGTGTCGCGCTGCGTGAGGCTAAATGGTGGTCACACCAGATACTGACTGGTTTTCTGATCCACGCCCCCTACCTTTTTGTTTAAAGGTATCTGTGACCAACAGATGCGTATCTGTATTCCCAGTCATGTGAAATCCATAGATTGGGACCTAATGATTTTATTTCAATTGACTGATTTCCTCATATGAACTGTAACTGTAAATTGTTGCATGTTGCGTTTTTATATTTTTGTTCAGTGTAAATACCTACTCTAAAGTAAGAAAATGTAAATGCTAAATCCATATTCTAAAGAACATTTTAAAGTAGGAAAATGTTTAGTATTTAGTCCCATATTCATAGCACGTATAAAGCTTGTGTACTTTATTATTATTTATTATTGATTACAGCACTTTGAGATATCAACTGATGTAAGAAGGGCTTTATAAATTGATTTGATTTGTGACTCTACACACTTGTAGAGCGGCAGCGTAGCCTAGTGGTTAGAGCTTTGGATTAGTAACCGAAAGGTTGCAAGATCGAATCCCCCGAGTTGACAAGGTACAAAATCTGTCGTTCTGCCCCCGAACAAGGCAGTTAACCCACTGTTCCCCGGTAGACCATCATTGAAAATAAGAATTTGTTCTTAACTGACTTGACTAGTTAAATAAAGGTAAAATAATAAAATAAAATTGTTTGTTTTGTGCTTAATGTAAATAAGTTACACGCACAAATAACCCCAAGACATGCTAACCTCTCACCATTACAATAACAGGGGAGGTTAGCATTTTATATCATACCCCCAAGACATGCTAACCTCTCCCCATTACAAATACAGGAGAGGTTAGCATTTTATATCGTACCCCCAAGACATGCTAACCTCTCACCATTGCAATAACAGGGGAGGTTAGCATTTTATATCGTACCCCCAAGACATGCTAACCTCTCACCATTACAATAACAGGGGAGGTTTGCATTTTATATCATACCCCCAAGACATGCTAACCTCTCACCATTACAATAACAGGGAAGGTTAGCATTTTATATCATACCCCCAAGACATGCTAACCTCTCACCATTACAATAACAGGGGAGGTTAGCATTTTATATCATAACCCCAAGACATGCTAACCTCTCACCATTACAATAACAGGGGAGGTTAGCATTTTATATCATAACCCCAAGACATGCTAACCTCTCACCATTACAATAACAGGGGAGGTTAGCATTTTATATCATACCACCAAGACATGCTAACCTCTCACCATTACAATAACAGGGGAGGTTAGCATTTTTGAGGAGGTATGATATATTGGGGCTCCCGAAGTGGTGCAGCGGTCTAAGGCGCTGCATCTCAGTGCAAGAGGCGTCACTACAGACCCTGGTTAGATTCCAGGCTGTATCACAACCTGCCGTGATTGGTAGTCCCATAGGGCAGCGCACAATTGGACCAGCGTCGGCCGGGGGTAGGCCGTCAATGTAAATAAGAATTTGTTCTTTACTGACTTGCCTAGTTAAATAAAAAAAAATAATACAAAATATGTGTGTCTAATTTATTTACCTTTCATCTTTATTGGTCACAAAATAATCCGAAACACAACCAAAACAAACAGCAAATGCATCCATCAAGTTTTGTAGCGTCACGAGCTTGATGTAATCGTTGCGTGCGATGAATATGGCACCAAATACTACACTTTTGACTACTTTAATACACATATAAGAGATATTATCTGAGTAGTTTTGGTCCCCATAAAATGGGGGGGATTATGTAAAAAAAAAGGATGTAATTTCTATACGGTTCACCCGATATGGATGAAAATACCCTCAAATGAATGCTGACAGTCTGAACTTTTAACCTCATAGTCAAATCCGAAGTGCTGGAATACAGAACCAAAACAGCAACATGATGTGTCTCAGTCCGCAATACTTTCGCAGTTCACTGTATATATCTATTGACATGCATGTGGGGTTTTTTCTCTAATGTATTTGGGTAAATAGTTTTTTTCTGACCATTTACATTTAAGTCATTTAGCAGACGCTCTTATCCAGAGCGACTTACAAATTGGTGCATTCACCTTATGATATCCAGTGGAACAACCACTTTACAATAGTACATCTATATCTTTTTTTTTGGGGGGGGGGGGTTAGAAGGATTACTTTATCCTATCCCAGGTATTCCTTAAAGAGGTGGGGTTTCAGGTGTCTCCGGAAGGTGGTGATTGACTGATGGTCACTTTACATGGTCTGAACAAAAACTCTATTACCCTATGGCTGTGTGTTAGTCAAAGCGCTAGAGACCGCCACTAGACACAGTCCCTCCCCTCTCTCACTCTCTCTCTCTCTCTCTCTCTCTCTCTCTCTCTCTCTGTCTCTCTCTCTCTCTCTCTCTTACCTCCCCCTCTAAAGAACCAAACCCAGGATGGGATGCGCAACGAGCTGGTAGCCCTGCAGGAAGACAAACACAACTATGAGACCACGGCCAAAGAGTCCCTGAGGAAGGTCCTACAAGAGAAGATAGAGGTCGTCAGGAAGCTATCAGAGGTCGAGGTGAGACGGGTCTTCCTGTGCAATAGGGTTAGCGTTAAGGCTAGGATAGAGGTGGTCAGGAAGCTATCAGACAGGTCTTCCTGTGCAATAGGGTTAGCGTTAAGGCTAGGTAGAGGTGGTCAGGAAGCTATCAGACAGGTCTTCCTGTGCAATAGGGTTAGCGTTAAGGCTAGGATAGAGGTGGTCAGGAAGCTATCAGACAGGTCTTCCTGTGCAATAGGGTTAGCGTTAAGGCTAGGTAGAGGTGGTCAGGAAGCTATCAGACAGGTCTTCCTGTGCAATAGGGTTAGCGTTAAGGCTAGGTAGAGGTGGTCAGGAAGCTATCAGACAGGTCTTCCTGTGCAATAGGGTTAGCGTTAAGGCTAGGTAGAGGTGGTCAGGAAGCTATCAGACAGGTCTTCCTGTGCAATAGGGTTAGCGTTAAGGCTAGGTAGAGGTGGTCAGGAAGCTATCAGACAGGTCTTCCTGTGCAATAGGGTTAGTGTTAAGGCTAGGTAGAGGTGGTCAGGAAGCTATCAGACAGGTCTTCCTGTGCAATAGGGTTAGCGTTAAGGCTAGGTAGAGGTGGTCAGGAAGCTATCAGACAGGTCTTCCTGTGCAATAGGGTTAGCGTTAAGGCTAGGTAGAGGTGGTCAGGAAGCTATCAGACAGGTCTTCCTGTGCAATAGGGTTAGCGTTAAGGCTAGGTAGAGGTGGTCAGGAAGCAGGCGAGACAGGCCTTCCTGTGCAATAGGGTTAGCGTTAAGGCTAGGATAGAGGTGGTCAGGAAGCTATCAGACAGGTCTTCCTGTGCAATAGGGTTAGCGTTAAGGCTAGGATAGAGGTGGTCAGGAAGCTATCAGACAGGTCTTCCTGTGCAATAGGGTTAGCGTTAAGGCTAGGATAGAGGTGGTCAGGAAGCTATCAGACAGGTCTTCCTGTGCAATAGGGTTAGCGTTAAGGCTAGGTAGAGGTGGTCAGGAAGCTATCAGACAGGTCTTCCTGTGCAATAGGGTTAGCGTTAAGGCTAGGTAGAGGTGGTCAGGAAGCTATCAGACAGGTCTTCCTGTGAAATAGGGTTAGCGTTAAGGCTAGGTAGAGGTGGTCAGGAAGCTATCAGACAGGTCTTCCTGTGCAATAGGGTTAGCGTTAAGGCTAGGTAGAGGTGGTCAGGAAGCTATCAGACAGGTCTTCCTGTGAAATAGGGTTAGCGTTAAGGCTAGGATAGAGGTGGTCAGGAAGCTATCAGACAGGTCTTCCTGTGCAATAGGGTTAGCGTTAAGGCTAGGTAGAGGTGGTCAGGAAGCTATCAGACGGGTCTTCCTGTGCAATAGGGTTAGCGTTAAGGCTAGGATAGAGGTGGTCAGGAAGCTATCAGACAGGTCTTCCTGTGCAATAGGGTTAGCGTTAAGGCTAGGTAGAGGTGGTCAGGAAGCTATCAGACAGGTCTTCCTGTGAAATAGGGTTAGCGTTAAGGCTAGGATAGAGGTGGTCAGGAAGCTATCAGACAGGTCTTCCTGTGCAATAGGGTTAGCGTTAAGGCTAGGTAGAGGTGGTCAGGAAGCTATCAGACAGGTCTTCCTGTGCAATAGGGTTAGCGTTAAGGCTAGGATAGAGGTGGTCAGGAAGCTATCAGACAGGTCTTCCTGTGCAATAGGGTTAGCGTTAAGGCTAGGTAGAGGTGGTCAGGAAGCTATCAGACAGGTCTTCCTGTGCAATAGGGTTAGCGTTAAGGCTAGGTAGAGGTGGTCAGGAAGCTATCAGACAGGTCTTCCTGTGCAATAGGGTTAGCGTTAAGGCTAGGTAGAGGTGGTCAGGAAGCTATCAGACAGGTCTTCCTGTGCAATAGGGTTAGCGTTAAGGCTAGGTAGAGGTGGTCAGGAAGAGGCGAGACAGGCCTTCCTGTGCAATAGGGTTAGCGTTAAGGCTAGGATAGAGGTGGTCAGGAAGCTATCAGACAGGTCTTCCTGTGCAATAGGGTTAGCGTTAAGGCTAGGATAGAGGTGGTCAGGAAGCTATCAGACAGGTCTTCCTGTGCAATAGGGTTAGCGTTAAGGCTAGGATAGAGGTGGTCAGGAAGCTATCAGACAGGTCTTCCTGTGCAATAGGGTTAGCGTTAAGGCTAGGTAGAGGTGGTCAGGAAGCTATCAGACAGGTCTTCCTGTGCAATAGGGTTAGCGTTAAGGCTAGGTAGAGGTGGTCAGGAAGCTATCAGACAGGTCTTCCTGTGCAATAGGGTTAGCGTTAAGGCTAGGTAGAGGTGGTCAGGAAGCTATCAGACAGGTCTTCCTGTGCAATAGGGTTAGCGTTAAGGCTAGGTAGAGGTGGTCAGGAAGCTATCAGACAGGTCTTCCTGTGCAATAGGGTTAGCGTTAAGGCTAGGTAGAGGTGGTCAGGAAGCTATCAGACAGGTCTTCCTGTGCAATAGGGTTAGCGTTAAGGCTAGGTAGAGGTGGTCAGGAAGCTATCAGACAGGTCTTCCTGTGAAATAGGGTTAGCGTTAAGGCTAGGTAGAGGTGGTCAGGAAGCTATCAGACAGGTCTTCCTGTGCAATAGGGTTAGCGTTAAGGCTAGGTAGAGGTGGTCAGGAAGCTATCAGACAGGTCTTCCTGTGCAATAGGGTTAGCGTTAAGGCTAGGTAGAGGTGGTCAGGAAGCTATCAGACAGGTCTTCCTGTGAAATAGGGTTAGCGTTAAGGCTAGGTAGAGGTGGTCAGGAAGCTATCAGACAGGTCTTCCTGTGCAATAGGGTTAGCGTTAAGGCTAGGTAGAGGTGGTCAGGAAGAGGCGAGACAGGCCTTCCTGTGCAATAGGGTTAGCGTTAAGGCTAGGATAGAGGTGGTCAGGAAGCTATCAGACAGGTCTTCCTGTGCAATAGGGTTAGCGTTAAGGCTAGGTAGAGGTCGTCAGGAAGCTGTCAGTTTGAGGTGAGACGGGTCTTCCTGTGCAATAGGGTTAGCGTTAAGGCTAGGTAGAGGTGGTCAGGAAGAGGCCATATGTCGAGGTGAGACCCCTGGGGCTGGGTGGTGTGTGTGTGTGTGTGTGTGTGTGTTGTCATTACAGAGATCTCTGAGTGTGTGTGTGTTGTCATTACAGAGATCTCTGAGTGTGTGTGTGTGTGTGTTGTCATTACAGAGATCTCTGAGTGTGTGTGTGTGTGTTGTCATTACAGAGATCTCTGAGTGTGTGTGTGTGTGTGTGTTGTCATTACAGAGATCTCTGAGTGTGTGTGTGTGTGTGTGTTGTCATTACAGAGATCTCTGAGTGTGTGTGTGTGTGTGTTGTCATTACAGAGATCTCTGAGTGTGTGTGTGTGTGTGTGTTGTCATTACAGAGATCTCTGAGTGTGTGTGTGTGTGTGTGTTGTCATTACAGAGATCTCTGAGTGTGTGTGTGTGTTGTCATTACAGAGATCTCTGAGTGTGTGTGTGTGTGTGTGTTGTCATTACAGAGATCTCTGAGTGTGTGTGTGTGTGTGTGTTGTCATTACAGAGATCTCTGAGTAACACGGAGGATGAGTGCACCCATCTGAAGGAGATGAACGAGAGGAACCAGGAGGAGCTCAGAGAACTGGCTAATAAATACAACGGGGCCGTCAACGAGATCAAGGACCTCACTGACAAGATAAAGGTACAGTAGGTGGTGAGGGGGGGGACTGGTTGGTGAGGGGGGGGACTGGTTGGTGAGGGGGGGGACTGGTTGGTGAGGGGGGGGACTGGTTGGTGAGGGGGGGGACTGGTTGGTGAGGGGGGGACTGGTTGGTGAGGGGGGGACTGGTTGGTGAGGGGGAGGGAGACTGGTTGGAGGGAGGGAGACTGGTTGGAGGGAGGGAGACTGGTTGGAGGGAGGGAGACTGGTTGGAGGGGGGGAGACTGGTTGGAGGGGGGGAGACTGGTTGGAGGGGGGGAGACTGGTTGGAGGGGGGGAGACTGGTTGGAGGGGGGGAGACTGGTTGGAGTGGTTGGAGGGGGGGAGACTGGTTGGAGGGGGGGAGACTGGTTGGGAGACTGGTTGGAGGGGGGGAGACTGGGAGGAGGGGGGGAGACGGGGAGGAGGGGGGGAGACGGGGAGGAGGGGGGGAGACTGGTTGGAGGGGGGGAGACTGGTTGGAGGGGGGGAGACTGGTTGGAGGGGGGGAGACTGGTTGGAGGGGGGGAGACTGGTTGGTGAGGGGGAGACTGGTTGGAGGGGGGGAGACTGGTTGGAGGGGGGGAGACTGGTTGGAGGGGGGGAGACTGGTTGGAGGGGGGGAGACTGGTTGGAGGGGGGGAGACGGGGAGGAGGGGGGGAGACGGGGAGGAGGAAGGTTGGAGAAGCTTTAAGATCAGATTTCTATCTATTGTCCAACCACCAGCACACACATCAGAATCTCCATTGCACACGTTAACATGCACACACCTTTCCCTGTGTGTGTGTGTGTGTGTGTGTGTCCCTGTGTGTGTGTGTGTGTGTGTGTGTGTGTGTGTGTGTGTGTGTCTGTGTGTGTGTGTGTGTGTGTGTGTGTGTCCCTGTGTGTGTGTGTGTGTGTGTGTGTGTCCCTGTGTGTGTGTGTGTGTGTGTGTGTGTGTGTGTGTGTGTGTGTGTGTGTGTGTGAGCTGGCGGAGGGTCGTCAGGAGGAGTTGACTCAGAAGGGTCAGCTGGAGAAGAAGGAACTCCAGCTCTGTATTGATGAGCTGGAGGAGAAGGAGCAGGCTCTGCAGGCCCGTATCGAGGCCTTACAGGCTGATAACGACTTCACTAACGAACGTCTCACCGCCCTGCAAGGTTAGTAACGCAGAGAGACACACCTTTTCTGCGGGTGTCATATAACAGTCATATAACGCTGCTGAACTGTCATTGGGAGTAAAGTGTTGATCCCAACCCCGGTAGGGAACACTGGGGACCCGGGCCTGCATGCATGGTATTCAGGAATAAAATAACTATTTATATTGACCTGGGGGACCCGGGCCTGCATGCATGGTATTCAGGAATAAAATAACTATTTATATTGACCTGGGGGACCCGGGCCTGCATGCATGGTATTCAGGAATAAAATAACTATTTATATTGACCTGGGGGACCCGGGCCTGCATGCATGGTATTCAGGAATAAAATAACTATTTATATTGACCTGGGGACCTGGGCCTGCATGCATGGTATTCAGGAATAAAATAACTATTTATATTGACCTGGGGACCTGGGCCTGCATGCATGGTATTCAGGAATAAAATAACTATTTAAGTTGACCTTCGGTCACTCCAGTCCATGTCCTCAAAGGACAATTTAAGTTGACCTTCGGTCACTCCAGTCCATGTTCTCAAAGGACAATTTAAGTTGACCTTCGGTCACTCCAGTCCATGTCCTCAAAGGACAATTTAAGTTGAGCTTCGGTCACTCCAGTCCATGTCCTCAAAGGACAATTTAAGTTGACCTTCGGTCACTCCAGTCCATGTCCTCAAAGGACAATTTAAGTTGATTTTCGGTCACTCCAGTCCATGTCCTCAAAGGACAATTTAAGTTGACCTTCGGTCACTCCAGTCCATGTCCTCAAAGGACAATTTAAGTTGACCTTCGGTCACTCCAGTCCATGTCCTCAAAGGACAATTTAAGTTGACCTTCGGTCACTCCAGTCCATGTCCTCAAAGGACAATTTAAGTTGACCTTCGGTCACTCCAGTCCATGTCCTCAAAGGACAATTTAAGTTGACCTTCGGTCACTCCAGTCCATGTCCTCAAAGGACAATTTAAGTTGACCTTCGGTCACTCCAGTCCATGTCCTCAAAGGACATAGTGATCGGCCTCCAGTCCATGTCCTCAAAGGACAATTTAAGTTGACCTTCGGTCACTCCAGTCCATGTCCTCAAAGGACAATTTAAGTTGACCTTCGGTCACTCCAGTCCATGTCCTCAAAGGACAATTTAAGTTGACCTTCGGTCACTCCAGTCCATGTCCTCAAAGGACAATTTAAGTTGACCTTCGGTCACTCCAGTCCATGTCCTCAAAGGACAATTTAAGTTGACCTTCGGTCACTCTAGTCCATGTCCTCAAAGGACAATTTAAGTTGACCTTCGGTCACTCCAGTCCATGTCCTCAAAGGACAATTTAAGTTGACCTTCGGTCACTCTAGTCCATGTCCTCAAAGGACAATTTAAGTTGACCTTGGGTCACTCTAGTCCATGTCCTCAAAGGACAATTTAAGTTGACCTTCGGTCACTCCAGTCCATGTCCTCAAAGGACAATTTAAGTTGACCTTCGGTCACTCCAGTCCATGTCCTCAAAGGACAATTTAAGTTGACCTTCGGTCACTCCAGTCCATGTCCTCAAAGGACAATTTAAGTTGACCTTCGGTCACTCCAGTCCATGTCCTCAAAGGACAATTTAAGTTGACCTTCGGTCACTCCAGTCCATGTCCTCAAAGGACAATTTAAGTTGAGCTTCGGTCACTCCAGTCCATGTCCTCAAAGGACAATTTAAGTTGAGCTTCGGTCACTCTAGTCCATGTCCTCAAAGGACAATTTAAGTTGAGCTTCGGTCACTCTAGTCCATGTCCTCAAAGGACAATTTAAGTTGAGCTTCGGTCACTCCAGTCCATGTCCTCAAAGGACAATTTAAGTTGACCTTCGGTCACTCCAGTCCATGTCCTCTCCAATCCGATGTTGTTGTTGTTTCCAGTTCGGTTAGAACAGCTGCAGGAGAAAAGCATAAAGGACAACAACAGTTTAGGTGAGTGACGGTCCGTTAGGCCGACCGTGTCTGTTAACGTTACTGCTCTGCTTCTAACCCTGCATCACTCCTTGGCTTGCAGCCGATATGGCACCCTAATTCCCTACAAAAGTGCACTATATTTGACCCAGGGCCCTGGTAGGGAATAAGGGTGCCATATGGGACGTTAAAACCCTTCTTCTTCTTACTAATCTGATCTGGCATGACTCAGAGCTTCTTACCTTCCGTTTGCTTGTTATTCTTGGTCTTCTTCGTTCTGTCCGTCAGTCTTTCACCTTCTAATGTGTTGTCTGTCTGAATGGTAGTTAGCTACTGGTTACTGTAGCCGTCCGAATGGTGTGTAGTCTTTCAGTCAGTAATAGGATAAGATAAATACACTTCTGCATGCTCTTTGTGGTCTAGGCCAGGTTACTGTAAAACACTGGTCTAGGCCAGGTTAGTGTAAAACACTGGTCTAGGCCAGGTTTCTGTAAAACACTGGTCTAGGCCAGGTCACTGTAAAACACTGGTCTAGGCCAGGTCACTGTAAAACACTGGTCTAGGCCAGGTTACTGTAAAACACTGGTCTAGGCCAGGTTTCTGTAAAACACTGGTCTAGGCCAGGTTTCTGTAAAACACTGGTCTAGGCCAGGTCACTGTAAAACACTGGTCTAGGCCAGGTTACTGTAAAACACTGGTCTAGGCCAGGTTACTGTAAAACACTGGTCTAGGCCAGGTTACTGTAAAACACTGGTCTAGGCCAGGTCACTGTAAAACACTGGTCTAGGCCAGCTTACTGTAAAACACTGTGGGGTCTAGGCCAGCTTACTGTAAAACACTGTGGGGTCTAGGCCAGCTTACTGTAAAACACTGTGGGGTCTAGGCCAGCTTACTGTAAAACACTGTGGGGTCTAGGCCAGCTTACTGTAAAACACTGTGGGGTCTCGGCCATGTTACTGTAAAACACTGTGGGGTGTAGGCCTGGTTACTGTAAAACACTGTGGGGTCTAGGCCAGGTTACTGTAAAACACTGTGGGGTCTAGGCCAGGTTACTGTAAAACACTGTGGGGTCTAGGCCAGGTTGCTGTAAAACACTGTGGGGTCTAGGCCAGGTTACTGTAAAACACTGTGGGGTCTAGGCCAGGTTACTGTAAAACACTGTGGGGTCTAGGCCAGGTTACTGTAAAACACTGTGGGGTCTAGGCCAGGTTACTGTAAAACACTGTGGGGTCTAGGCCAGGTTACTGTAAAACACTGTGGGGTCTAGGCCAGGTTACTGTAAAACACTGTGGGGTCTAGGCCAGGTTGCTGTAAAACACTGTGGGGTCTAGGCCAGGTTGCTGTAAAACACTGTGGGGTCTAGGCCAGGTTACTGTAAAACACTGTGGGGTCTAGGCCAGGTTACTGTAAAACACTGTTGTCTCGGCCAGGTTCCTGTAAGTTGAGCTTGTTTGGGGTTGTTGAGGCGATGCTTCATGTCTGTATATCGCTAGGAGATCCACCAGGAGGAAATGACATAGACATTGACATGGACCTGAACCAACCGGAAGGTAGTATGGCTTTTAGTTATTTACCTGAGATGTCTCTTGCTGTATTCTTCACAGCCTCAAACCTTCTCTTCCTGTTGACTACATCTCTTTATCAAAACACTGATAATCTGGGTGGTTTTAAATCAACAATGTGTCGAAGGAGCGTGATAAACCGGTTCCTAATGATGCTCTTCCTGTACCGGGTCAACTTGAGGGTGGAGTACTTGTTCCCTAGGGACTACTGGTGTTTCATTAACATTGTTCACAAGTATTTTTAATATTTTATTGTGTAGGTCAAACTAACAGGAAGTTAATTAACTATATATTCATCAATGTAGACTGAGAGGGAATGGTTATAATGTGATATTATGTAAACAGCACTGATATTCTCTTGTAAGAATAGGATTGTATAGTCATTCTCCTAATGTGACTCACATTAGCAACGGTGTACATTACAGTAACTTTACTGTAAAAAATTGGCACATCGCAGAGCAGTGGAGCTGAGCTCACGACATCACTGTCTGTAGTGGCAGAGAAACCCGGCGAGATAAACTCTAGCACCTGCTGGCGTCTGCGCATCTCTGTATTCAATAGCTAACAGACGGCCTTTCCGTGATCTACCACTAATCAGCTATCAGCACACCAGGCCTTCAGGCACCGGTGAACCTGTCCATCTCTTTGCGGTGAAGTGGGATCTCCCCGGATACCGTAACATGAGCAGTAGTATTGCCGAGGCAGCAGGTCCGAGTTGCCACACACTGAGACGAAGCTCGTGTCTCACTTAACTGCTGATGCGAAAATGGCTTTCTAAATAGATTTGACTGATTTTTGATATTGATTGACACCTGGTGGAGGAAAAAAGGTAAATTATTTATCATTTTGTTCCCGATTCCACATGGATTCTGATCAGTACATCTTGGACTTATTGGTTCCGTTAGTAGTTCAAATTTGGCATTAGGCTACTTGATATTGGCATCATTGCAGGACAGGTATTGCAAACTATTACAGACTACAAAGGGAAGCACAGCCGAGAGCTGCCCAGTGACACGGACCTACCAGATGATCTAAATTACTTCTATGCTCGCTTCGAGGCAAGTAACACTGAAACATGCATGAGAGCATCAGCTGTTCCGGACGACTGTGTGATCACTCTCTGCAGCCGATGTGAGTAAGACCTTAAAACAGGTCAACATTCACAAGGCCGCAGGGCCAGACGGATTACCAGGACGTGTACTCCGAGCATGCGCTGGCCAACTGGCAAGTGTCTTCACTGACATTTTCAACCTCTCCCTGTCTGAGTCTGTAATACCAACATGTTTCAAGCAGACCACCATAGTCCCTGGGCCCAAGAACACGAAGGTAACCTGCCTAAATGACTACTGACCCGTAGAACTCGCGTCCGTAGCCATGAAGTGCTTTGAAAGGCTGGTCATGGCTCACATCAACACAATTATTCCAGAAACCCTAGGCCCACTCCAATTTGCATACCACCCCAAATAGAGCCACAGATGATGCAATCTCTATTGCACTCCGCACTGCCCTTTCTCACCTGGACAAAAGGAACACCTATGTGAGAATGCTGTTCATTGACTACAGCTCAGTGTTCAACACCATAGTGCCCTCAAGGCTAATCACTAAGCTAAGGATCCTGGGACTAAACACCTCCCTCTGCAACTGGATCCTGGACTTCCTGACGGGCCGCCCCCAGGTGGTGAGGGTAGGTAACAACACATCCGCCACGCTGATCCTCAACACTGGGGCTCCCCAGGGGTGCGTGCTCAGTCCCCTCCTGTACTCCCTGTTCACCCACGACTGCATGGCCAGGCACGACTCCAACACCATCATTAAGTTTGCAGACGACACAAGGCCTGATCACCGACAATGATGAGACAGCCTATAGGAAGGAGGTCAGAGACCTGACCGTGTGGTGCCAAGACAACAACCTCTCCTTCAAAGTGATCAAGACAAAGGAGATGATTGTGGACTATAGGAAAAGGAGGACTGAGCACGCCCCCATTCTCATCATCGAGGCTGTAGTGTTGAGTCATCTGCATACATAGACACTCTGGCTTTACTCAAAGCCAGTGGCATGTCTTTAGTAAAGATTTTAAAAAGTAAGGGGCCTAGACAGCTGCCCTGGGGAATTCCTGATTCTACCTGGATTATGTTGGAGAGGCTTCCATTAAAGAACACCATCTGTGTTCTGTTAGACATGTAACTCTTTATCCACAATATAGCAGGGGGTGTAAAGCCATTATAGCAGGGGGTGTAAAGCCATAACACATACGTTTTGATAATGATTGATAATGTCAAAAGCCGCACTGAAGTCTAACAAAACGGCCCCCACAATTCGTTTTTTAAATAAATTTCTCTCAGCCAATCAGGTAGCCTAGTGGTTAGAGTGTTGGGCCAGTAACCGAAAGGTTGCTAGATCGAATCCCCGAGCTGACAAGGTACAAAATCTGTCGTTCTGCCCATGAACAAGGCAGTTAACCCACTGTTCCTAGGCCGTCATTGTAAGTAAGAATTTGTTCTTAACTGACTTGTCTAGTTAAATAAAGGTTAAATGAATAAAAAATGTGTGTTAGTGCTGTGCTTGTTGAGTGTCCTTCACTATAAGCGTGCTGAAAGTATGAGGTCAATTTGTTTACTGTAAAATAGCATTGTATCTGGTCAAACACCATTTTTCCCCAGAAGTTTACTAAGTGTTGGTAACAGGCTGATTGGTCGGCTATTTCAGCCAGTAAAGGGGGCTTTACTATTCTTAGGTAGTGGAATGACTTTAGCTTCCCTCCAGGCCTGAGGGCACACACTCTCTAGTAGGATGAAATGGAAGATGTGGCAGATAGGAGAGGCAATATTGTCCGCTATTATCCTCAGTAATTTTCCATCCAGATTGTCAGACCCCAGTGGCTTGTCATTGTTGATAGACGACAATCATTTTGTCGCCTCTTCCACACTCACTTTACGGAATTCAAAATTACAAATCTTGTCTTTTCATAATTTCATCAGATATACTTGGATGTGTTGTGTCAGCATTTGTTGCTGGCATGTTTAGCCTAAGTTTGTTAATCTTGCCAATTTAAAAAATGATTTAAGTAGTCAGCAATATCAGTTGGTTTTGTGATGAATGAGCCATCTGATTCAATGAATGATGGAGCAGAGTTTGCCTTTTTACCCAAAATGTAATTTAAGGTGCTCCAAAGCTTTTTAATATTGTTATTTATGTAATTTATCTTTGTTTCATAGTGTAGTTTATTATTTTTATTCAGTTCAGTCACATTTCTCAATTTGCAGTACGTTTGCCAATCGGTTGTACTGCCAGACCTAGGTGCTCGTGTAAAATCTGATGTGTTAAAATGCTTTCTCTAAAGTGCAGACAGTAGTCAGCCATTTAGGGTAGTGTCATCAGGATATTTCAGATTATAATTTGCCCTCAGATGCTGATCTTTGGTCAGTTTTGTGTTTTCCCCACAAAATGGTTAAGGTTAGGATTGGGTGAGGGGATGCTGATCCTAGATTTGTACCTGAGGGCAACTTTTACCGCAGAGCTACTGTGTAACGGAGGAGGAATACATGTACCACAAGGTTTCTGACATCCATTTCCTGTCCTACTGAAGCCTTTAGTTAACTGTGGTTTGGAGAACGCTGTCCGTCCGTGCTGCCCGTGACGAAACCAGAGTTTACTGTTGTCAAGGGAACTGCTGTGAGCTAAGAGTTTAGGGTTAGCCACATGTACCGTGTAGGCTGTTAGAATGGCTTCCTGGTATAGGAGAATGTACCGTGTCTAAGGGCAGGCTGTTAGAATGGCTTCCTGGTATAGGAGAATGTACCGTGTCTAAGGGCAGGCTGTTAGAATGGCTTCCTGGTATAGGAGAATGTACCGTGTCTAAGGGCAGGCTGTTAGAATGGCTTCCTGGTATAGGAGAATGTACTGTGTCTAAGGGCAGGCTGTTAGAATGGCTTCCTGGTATAGGAGAATGTACCGTGTCTAAGGGCAGGCTGTTAGAATGGCTTCCTGGTATAGGAGAATGTACCGTGTCTAAGGGCAGGCTGTTAGAATGGCTTCCCGGTATAGGAGAATGTACCGTGTCTAAGGGCAGGCTGTTAGAATGGCTTCCTGGTATAGGAGAATGTACCGTGTCTAAGGGCAGGCTGTTAGAATGGCTTCCTGGTATAGGAGAATGTACCGTGTCTAAGGGCAGGCTGTTAGAATGGCTTCCTGGTATAGGAGAATGTACCGTGTCTAAGGGCAGGCTGTTAGAATGGCTTCCTGGTATAGGAGAATGTACCGTGTCTAAGGGCAGGCTGTTAGAATGGCTTCCTGGTACAGGAGAATGTACCGTGTCTTAGAATGGCTTCCTTTACATTTTGTTTCTTCATATAATTGTATAACTTGTTTTTCCTCTTCTTTTGAGACATTCACAATCACTCTTTGGTTTTCTGCATGGTAACACCACCTTTTTAACTTTTCACTAAATATTAGCCTAACTGTGTGGTTCCTCTCTTGGACTGTCTGGGTGTTTAACTTCCTTGTTCTGTTGCATGTTGGGTACTGTAGTTTACCTGCTAGTGATGACGCTAGCTGTTGTCTTTGCACCGATCGTTTGTACTGTTCTGTACATTTTTTACATCATACTGCTTTGAGTGGTACTGTGTTGAGAGAATTCCAGCATGCCAAATTAAATTAGCTTATTAATAGCAAATTGTTTGATAAACAGCATTTTTTTTTTTTTTTTCGCTGTTCTTAAATGACCTTAACTACCTACTACTGCCGCCTCGGAAGCTAGCTAGACGCTAATCCTGAGACGAGGCTTAGAGATGGATGCTTCTCTCACTCTACAGGTGCCCCATTTAGAGATGGATGCTTCTGACTCTACAGGTGCCCCATTTAGAGATGGATGCTTCTCTCACTCTACAGGTGCCCCATTTAGAGATGGATGCTTCTCTGACTCTACAGGTGCCCCATTTAGAGATGGATGCTTCTCTGACTCTACAGGTGCCCCATTTAGAGATGGATGCTTCTCTCACTCTACAGGTGCCCCATTTAGAGATGGATGCTTCTCTGACTCTACAGGTGCCCCATTTAGAGATGGATGCTTCTCTCACTCTACAGGTGCCCCATTTAGAGATGGATGCTTCTCTGACTCTACAGGTGCCCCATTTAGAGATGGATGCTTCTCTGACTCTACAGGTGCCCCATTTAGAGATGGATGCTTCTCTCACTCTACAGGTGCCCCATTTAGAGATGGATGCTTCTCTGACTCTACAGGTGCCCCATTTAGAGATGGATGCTTCTCTCACTCTACAGGTGCCCCATTTAGAGATGGATGCTTCTGACTCTACAGGTGCCCCATTTAGAGATGGATGCTTCTCTCACTCTACAGGTGCTCCATTTAGAGATGGATGCTTCTCTGACTCTACAGGTGCCCCATTTAGAGATGGATGCTTCTCTGACTCTACAGGTGCCTCATTTAGAGATGGATGCTTCTCTCACTCTACAGGTGCTCCATTTAGAGATGGATGCTTCTCTCACTCTACAGGTGCCCCATTTAGAGATGGATGCTTCTCTCACTCTACAGGTGCCCCATTTAGAGATGGATGCTTCTCTCACTCTACAGGTGCCTCATTCAGTCATAGTCACGTTTTGACCACAATTTCTCCCCTCCACAGCCGTGAAACAGTTGAAAGAAGCAGTGGGCTCGTCGTTGCACAAGCTGGCCAACTTCGACGGTAAGTGTTTTGTTATCTTGCTGTGTGTATGCATGTGTGTGTTCTTTCCATGGTTTTGCTTTGTCAGCAAAATAGTAGTGTAGGAATTAGGTTTGGCGAGTCATTTTTAAATCTAGTTATTTCCTGTCTACTTGGCTGAGGCCATATGGATTGTTTTAGTCAGCCTACTTGTTCTTCTTGCCCAGGCATGTTTTCTGAGCGATTGATCATTAGAAAATAAAATGAAAAATTAGGTTAATTTTGATTGTACAAATGTGCTGGCATAAAGTGTCGGGAGATGAGTTTTGCACCTCTCAAATTTGAATATTAAAGAACAGATACGAAAAATGTGTCATCGTATGCTGATTTCCAATACTTTCCCTACATGTAATTTGAATATTTTTCCCTAAATGTAATTTAATATTTTTCCCTACATGTAATTTGAATATTTTTCCCTAAATGTAATTTAAATATTTTTCCCTACATGTAATTTGAATATTTTTCCCTAAATGTAATTTAATATTTTTCCCTACATGTAATTTGAATATTTTTCCCTACATGTAATTTGAATATTTTTCCCTACATGTAATTTGAATATTTTTCCCTACATGTAATTTGAATATTTTTCCCTACATGTAATTTGAATATTTTGCCCTAAATGTAATTTAAATATTTTTCCCTACATGTAATTTGAATATTTTTTCCCCTAAATGTAATTGATATGTGTTATGACCACGGTCTTACTAATGGCGGATGTCTACTATGTACCTGTCACAGAGGTCATAGATGCCCACCTGCAGAACAACCAGACAGCAGAAGGAGACAGCCTTACCAGTCCTGACAGACTCAAAGGTAAAAATACTGGTCATTACACTCTATCGATGGGTTAGCTGACGAGGTCATGGAAACCATGTGGGCGCCTCCATGGGTCAGAAGTCAGCCTGTTATTGTGATTCTGGATGGCCGGATCGCTAGCAAGAATGACAAGAAACTACCGTGTGGGGAATCGGAAGTGGCTCGTTTCAGCTCGTTCTTGATACCATGTCTTGTTTTGAGGTGTTTTGACTGATTTCATTGCAATGCCAATATGGCTAAAATTCGCTAGCTAGCTAATATATATATAAGCTTACATGTTGTTAACAATCTTAGCCAACCTCATCTGTTTTGCCACCGAAGTTGCGCACTCGTTGGTTTTGTTGCTAAACAAGCAACCATTCTCTGTTGGGTGTAAGAGAACCTGGTCATCTCCAGTACAGCACCACCCTGTGGTGATACCAGGTATTACTCTTCCAGAGGAGCCCAACAGGAGTCAGGCCAGCTCTCTGTTTAGTTTCAGCTGGCCTGCTCTCTAAGGTCGGGTTATCTCTTTGGCCTGTCCTAAATCTGTCCTCTGTGGTTCTCCTCCTGTCTATCCTAAATCTGTCCTCTGTGGTTCTCCTCCTGTCTATCCTGAATCTGGCCTCTCTGGTTCTCCTCCTGTCTATCCTGAATCTGGCCTGTCCTCTCTGGTTCTCCTTCTGTCTATCCTGAATCTGGCCTGTCCTCTCTGGTTCTCCTCCTGTCTATCCTGAATCTGGCCTGTCCTCTCTGGTTCTCCTTCTGTCTATCCTGAATCTGGCCTGTCCTCTCTGGTTCTCCTTCTGTCTATCCTGAATCTGGCCTGTTCTCCTGTCTATCCTGAATCTACATGATCCACGGGTATCAGCTCTTGAAGCTTTTCCCAGCCACGGTGTCTATTTATTCTAGGTAAAACTATATCCAGGGCATTATTAGTTGTATCCAAGCCACGAGTCGGCTGTTAAACGTTCTCCTGGCACTCGTCGTCTGTTCAGGGTCAGCTGTCTGGCACCATCTCTCTCAGCAGTCTGAATGCAGACAGGAGATTAAACTGCGGCTGAATCACACAACGCTGATTTAATAATATCTATTTATATCCGCCTCTAATCCTACATGACACCAGGCCACTGACAAGGATTCTAGCAGCAGGGAACAGTAACTGACAGACCTCATCATGCCAATAGTTTTGTTTCAGAGAGGGAAAAGGGGGGGTAGGGAACATCAGAGATGCTACAAATGGTATGGCATCTCCCCCAAGATTACAGATTACAGTAACACACACCAGATTACACAGATCACAGTAACACACACCAGATTACACAGATTACAGTACACACACAACCAGATTACAGTAACACACATCAGATTACACAGATTACAGTAACACACACCAGATTACAGTAACACACACACCAGATTACACAGATTACAGTAACACACACACCAGATTACACAGATTACAGTAACACACACACCAGATTACAGTACACACACCAGATTACACAGATTACAGTACACACACACACCAGATTACAGTACACACACACACCAGATTACAGTACACACACACACCAGATTACAGTACACACACACACCAGATTACAGTACACACACACACACACACACACACCAGATTACTGCCACGAAGGTCAGGCAAGATGCTGCTCAAAAAAGAAACCACTGATTGGCAGCGCCTGTTTCCAATTTCATATCAAAGTTTATTCATTGCATACACAGTTTAGCAGGTGTTATTACAGGGGCAGCGAAATGCTTGTCTTACCAGCTCCCTCGTGCAGTAAAAATGTCCAATCAAAATATCAAGAAGAAAAATCAAAAGTCCAAATGGCAAATATACTCATGGAGATTAACACTGAGTTTCAGCTGTAACTAGAGAGGGTGTCCGCAGACCCCAATCATAGGGGTCTGCTTCATGGGTCCAAAACCGAAATGGACCAGGCCCGATTTCAAGTGAGGGAAGCAGCAGAAGATAAATGTTTTTGAGCTACTTTATTAACCTGAGCTGATAAAACGTGAGAGGAGGCAGAAAGGTGCCGCTTCAGGAAGGCGTTGGAGGGGCCATGCTGTGAGCGAGTGACACGGGGACGAGGGAGAGACGAGCGACTACAACCAATCCAACTCGCGCCGTAGTAGACTAATAGCTGCCATAGCTAGCTTATTTATCAAATATGATTTCGTAGGCTCTTTGACTGTAGCTTATTGCCGCTTTGATGACTTAACGATAACAAGCTACACGCGCCACGCTCCACGCTCG
>NC_138312.1:62557500-62582500 GCF_965601325.2 Salmo salar | reverse complement strand
CTCTGTCAGAGTGACCATTGGCTTCTTGGTCACCTCCCAGACCAAGGCCCTTCTCCCCCTATTGCTCAGTTTGGCCGGGCGGCCAGCTCTAGGAAGAGTCTTGGTGGTTCCAAACTTGAAGTTAAGAATTATGGAGATCACTGTGTTTTTGGGGACTTTCAATGCTGCATAAATGTGTTGGTACCCTTCCCCAGATCTGTGCCTCGACACAATCCTGTCTCAAAACTGTATAGACAATTCCTTTGACCTCATGGCTTGGTTTTTGCTCTGACATGCACTGTCAACTATGGAACCTTATATAGACAGGTGTGTCTCTTTCCAAATCATGTCCAATCAATTGAATTTACCACAGGTGGACTCCAATCAAGTTGTAGAAACATCTCAAGCATGATCAATGGAAACATGATACACCTGAGCTCAGTTTCGAGTCTCATAGCAAAAGGTCTGAATACTAATGTAAATATGTTTTTGCTTTGTCATTGTGGGGTATTGTGTGTAGATTGAGGGGCAAAAAATATAAGTTTTAGAATAAGGCTGTAACGTAACAAAATGTGGAAAAAGTCAAGGAGTCTGAATACTTTTGCCGATAGCAGTGTGTGTGTGTGTGTGTGTGTGACTCTGTGACACTGTGTGTGTGTGTGACTCTGTGACACTGTGTGTATGTGTGACTCTGTGACACTGTGTGTGTGTGTGTGTGTGTGACTCTGTGACTGTGTTTACTGTGATTCCTCTGTAATTTTCTCTGTAATATCCCCGACGGTCTGTCAGGTCGGTCATTACATTCATCATCACACTGAACACCTGCTTTTATCTGAAATCGTTGTTTTAGTCTGTCTACTACCACCACCAAGGTTAACTGATGACTTCATCAGAATCGTGTTATCAACACCATGTTGATAAGTCTGTCTTTTAATGGCAGGGTTTAACCTTGGCCTCTGTTTCCATTCGAGGACTGTTTTAGTGTTCAGTTAGTCTGCCAACTCTACTGCTTTCAGATTCATTGTATATCTCAACTGCTTTCAATTATGAGAGACAGACTGACAGACCAGAAACCGTGGATAGGTGGCGGCATTCGCGCAACACTGAAAGCTCAAAGCACCGCGTTTAACCATGACAACGTGACTGGGAATATGGCCGAAATATAAACAGTGTAGTTATTCCATCCGTAAGGAAATCCCAACAGGCAGAACGTCAGTACTGAGACAAAGTGGAGTCGCAATTCAAAGGCTCAGACACTAGACGTATGTGGTAGGGTCTATAGACAATCATGGATTACGAAGGGAAAATCAGTCGCATCGCGAACACCGACGTCTTGCCTCCGGACAAGCTAAACACCTTCTTCGCCCGCTTTGATGATAACGCAGTGCCACCGACACGACCCGCTACCAAGGACTGTTGGCATTCCTGCTCCGTGGCCGACGTAAGACATTTAAGCGTGTTAACCCTCGCAAGGCTGCCGGCCCAGACGGCATCCCGAGCCGCGTCCTGGTGTGTTTACGGACATAGTCAATCGCTCCCTACTCCAGTCTGTTGTCCCGACTTCATTCAAGATGGCCACCATTGTTCCTGTACCCAAGAAAGCAAAGGTAACTGAACTAAATGACTATCGCCCCGTAGCACTCACTCCTGTCATCATGAAGTGCTTTGAGAGACTAGTCGAGGATCATATCACCTCCACCTTACCTGCCACCCCAGACCCACTCCAATTTGCATAGTGCCCCAAGAGATCCACAGACGACGCACACTGCCCTGTCCCATATGGACAAGAGGAATACCTATTTAAGAATGCTATTAATTGACTATAGCTCAGCATTCAACACCATAGTACCTTCCAAGCTCATCATTAAGCTCGGGCCCTGGGTCTGAACCTCCACTCATACTCAACACTGGGGCCCCACAAGGGTGCATGCTGAGCCCCCTCCTGTACTCCCTGTTCACCCATGACTGTGCAGACGACACAACAGTAGCAGGCTTGATTACCAACAACGACGAGACAGCCTACAGGGAGGAAGTGAGGGCCCTCAGAGTGTGGTGGCAGGAAAATAACCTGTCACTCAACGTCAACAAAACAAAGGAGCTGATCATGAACAGGAAACAGGAGAGAGAGAACACCCCCATATCCACATCGACGGGACCGCAGTGGAGAAGGTGGAAAGCTTCAAGCTCCTCTGCGTACACATCACTGACCATCTGAAATTGTCCACCCACACACACAGAGTGTGGTGAAGAACCTTAGGAGGCTGAAGAAATTTGGTTTGTTACCAAAAACCCTGACAAACTTGTACAGATGCACAATTGAGAGCATCCTGTCGTGCTGTATCACCGCCTGGTACGGCAACTGCACCGCCCTCAACCCCAAGGCTCTCCAGAGGGTGGTGCGGCCTGCACAACGCATCACCGGGGGCAAAGTACCTGCCCTCCAGGACACCTACAGCACCCGATGTCACAGGAAGGCCAAAAAGATCATCAAGGACAGCAACCACCCGAGCCAATGCCTGTTCACCCCGCTATCATCCAGAAGGTGAGGTCAGTACAGGTGCATCAAAGCTGGGACCGAGAGACTGAAAAACAGCTTCTATCTCAAGGCCATCAGACTGTTTAATAGCCATGACTAGGCAGCTACCACCCAGTTACTCAACCCTGCACCTTAGAGGCTGCTGCCCCATATACATAGACATGGAATCACTGGTCACTTTAATGTTTACATACTGCTTTACTCATCTCATATGTATATACTGTATTCTATTCTACTGTATTTTAGTCAATGACACTCCGACATTGCTCAATCTAATATTTATATATTTCTTAATTCCATTCTTTTACTTTTAGATTTGTGTGTATTGTTGTGACTTGTTAGATACTACTGCACTGTTGGAGCTAGGAACACAAGCAATTTACTACACCCGCAATAACATCTGCTAAATATGTGTGTGACTAATAAAATTTGATTTTGATTTGACCACACCGGGTTCCACTCCTAAACCACACCGGGTCCCACTCCTAGACCACACCGGGTTCCACTCCTAGACCACACCGGGTCCCACTCCTAGACCACACCGGGTCCCACTCCTAAACCACACCGGGTCCCACTCCTAGACCACACCGGGTTCCACTCCTAGACCACACCGGGTTCCACTCCTAGACCACACCGGGTCCCACTCCTAGACCACACCGGGTCCCACTCCTAAACCACACCGGGTCCCACTCCTAGACCACACCGGGTCCCACTCCTATCAGATAGAAACGGGGGGAGTAGTGTGTTAAGGTCATGGTGTGACTGAACCCCCACTAGAGGGAACTGTTGAGACAGTGATAAAAGTTGGTTGGTTGGTACTGTTTGACGTCATCCACTTAATCCTGTATTTATTTATGGGACACATGACACATGGAAGAATATTTCAACTTAATCAATCCTAGAGGGAGGGTTGGAGAGGGGAGGGAGGGAGGAAGGGTTGAGAGAGGGAGGGTTAGAGAGAGGTTTGGAGAGAAAGAGGGAGGGAGGAAGGAAGGGTTGGAGAGAGGAAGCGAGAGGGACAGAGGAAGGAAGGAAGGGAGATAGGGAGGGGTAGATTTGTCTCATTTCATCATAGATATGTAAAGGCCATGTGTGTTAGTCACTGTAAAGTAAATCCTCTCCTTGGTCACCATTCGACACACACCAGTCTGGAGGGTGAAGTCACAAGCTTTGCTGATTTGGCTGCTGTATAGCAACCTCGTGGTGCCAAAAGCCCTGGTCTGCCCTAGAAAATGTCCATTACAATCTCCAGAACGGCCAAACTTGACACTTTTGGCCTCTAAAATGTCTTTATTATGATCAAGTTGTATCCCCTACGGTGAATTATTTTAAAGTTTGCTACAAAGTTTTATTAGTGATGCATTCTGACTAGTACATGTCATGACACAAGATGGCAGCTCCATTAAACTCTCAGCCAGGAGGAAAACGTGATCCTTTTTTGAGATTTTTCCGTGGTGCCGTTCAGCAATATGGTCGCCCTTCAAATTGAAATAGTTCCCCCGGGTTTCGCGCGCCACCGGGAGTTGACAGGCGATGACGTCAGCGCCTTCACCCCTCTGGTTTTAATGGAAACATCAGCGGATATAAACAGCATCGTGACATCAGTGTTTAAACATCTGGTGTGTGATGTGAGTGGAGGAGTGAGATGGTTGCCCACCCCCCCCCCCCCCCCCCCCCCCTCCCCAGACCACATCATCCCAAAGGACCTTCACACATTATTCCATTACTCCCTGACTCCATGACTCCCTGACTCCCTACTCCATGACTCCCTACTCCATTACTCCCTGACTCCCTACTCCATGACTCCCTACTCCATGACTCCCTACTCCATGACTCCCTACTCCATGACTCCCTACTCCATGACTCCCTACTCCATGACTCCCTACTCCATGACTCCCTACTCCATGACTCCCTACTCCATGACTCCCTGACTCCATGACTCCCTACTCCATGACTCCCTACTCCATGACTCCCTACTCCATGACTCCCTACTCCATTACTCCCTGACTCCCTACTCCATTACTCCCTAACTCCATGACTGCATCACTCTCTACTCCATGACTCCATGACTCAGTGTGTTATTCTCCTGCTGTGGTAAGTGGGAGATGTGGATGAAGGGTTAGAGTGACGTCTTTACTCCAGGGGACTTGTGTAATTTCATCTTTAGGGTTGCTGGGATGATAAACCCAAAACATTACAGACATTGACCTCCTCTTACCGAAGCGTTTAGCTTAAATTGGTTATTTTGGGTGATTTTTGCTACACAACAGTTCCTGCAGATATTATTATTACCGAATGTGCCCACAGGGGGCACTATTTCAACAGTTATCTTGATCCAGGAAAGGGATTGAATGTCTCTGCTGTAACCAAGAAGTTTGATCTTGACATTTAGCCACTTAGCTAGCATGTTAGCATGTTAGCAAACCAAATGTATAGCTGGATCCCTGAGCTGGATTTTATTTATTTGAAACGTCTTAGATTTCTTATAGTTATAAGCAGCGGCATAGCACGGACCCCCCCAGCCGCCCGCAGCCCCCCCCCCCCAGCCGCCCGCAGCCCCCCCTCCCAGCCACCCGCAGCCCCCCCCTCCCAGCCCCCCCAGCCGCCCGCAGCCCCCCCCCTCCCAGCCACCCGCAAGGCTGATTTTTAATGGAACCATTCAGCGTCTTGAAACTAAATACATTCACCTTAAGATTGACTGAGTTACACACTATACAAACTCTGTGTGTCCACAGTCTGTCCCTATATCTAACTATCTTGTCAGTCCTCTCTCCAGACGAGCTCAGTCGGGCCAACCTGGAGCCCGGGTTGGTGTCTTACTCTGTGTTGTCCCCTGTGTGTCCCTGTCTAACTGTCCCCTGTGTGTCCCTGTCTAACTGTCCCCTCTGTGTCCCTGTCTAACTGTCCCATGTGTCCACTCCTCTCTCCAGACGAGCTCAGTCGGGCCAACCTGGAGCCCGGGTTGGTGTCTTACTCTGTGTTGTCCCCTGTGTGTCCCTGTCTAACTGTCCCCTGTGTGTCCCTGTCTAACTGTCCCCTGTGTGTCCCTGTCTAACTGTCCCCTCTGTCCACTCCTCTCTCCAGACGAGCTCAGTCGGGCCAACCTGGAGCCCGGGGACAAAGAGCAGGTGATTAACCACCTCCATAGAGCTCTGCTGGAGGCCCAGGAGTTGGCCAACACAGGCAAGCAGAAGTGTCTGGAGCTCCAGGCCTTACTGGAAGAGGAGAGGAGGAGCAACAGGCAGCAGACTGAGGAGTCAGCCAAGCAGATCCACTACCTACAGAGTGAGTATAGTACAGATCACTACCTACAGAGTGAGTATAGTACAGATCAGTAGAGTATAGTACAGATCACTACCTACAGAGGGAGTATAGTACAGATCAGTAGAGTATAGTACAGATCACTACCTACAGAGGGAGTATAGTACAGATCACTACCTACAGAGGGAGTATAGTACAGATCAGTAGAGTATAGTACAGATCAGTAGAGTATAGTACAGATCACTACCTACAGAGTGAGTATAGTACAGATCAGTAGAGTATAGTACAGATCACTACCTACAGAGGGAGTATAGTACAGATCAGTAGAGTATAGTACAGATCACTACCTACAGAGGGAGTATAGTACAGATCACTACCTACAGAGGGAGTATAGTACAGATCAGTAGAGTATAGTACAGATCAGTAGAGTATAGTACAGATCCACTACCTACAGAGGGAGTATAGTACAGATCAGTAGAGTATAGTACAGATCAGTAGAGTATAGTACAGATCACTACCTACAGAGTGAGTATAGTACAGATCAGTAGAGTATAGTACAGATCACTACCTACAGAGGGAGTATAGTACAGATCACTACCTACAGAGGGAGTATAGTACAGATCACTACCTACAGAGGGAGTATAGTACAGATCACTACCTACAGAGGGAGTATAGTACAGATCAGTAGAGTATAGTACAGATCACTACCTACAGAGGGAGTATAGTACAGATCAGTAGAGTATAGTAGAGATCACTACCTACAGAGGGAGTATAGTACAGATCAGTAGAGTATAGTACAGATCACTACCTACAGAGGGAGTATAGTACAGATCAGTAGAGTATAGTACAGATCACTACCTACAGAGGGAGTATAGTACAGATCAGTAGAGTATAGTACAGATCACTACCTACAGAGGGAGTATAGTACAGATCACTACCTACAGAGGGAGTATAGTACAGATCAGTAGAGTATAGTACAGATCAGTAGAGTATAGTACAGATCACTACCTACAGAGTGAGTATAGTACAGATCAGTAGAGTATAGTACAGATCACTACCTACAGAGGGAGTATAGTACAGATCAGTAGAGTATAGTACAGATCACTACCTACAGAGGGAGTATAGTACAGATCACTACCTACAGAGGGAGTATAGTACAGATCAGTAGAGTATAGTACAGATCAGTAGAGTATAGTACAGATCCACTACCTACAGAGGGAGTATAGTACAGATCAGTAGAGTATAGTACAGATCAGTAGAGTATAGTACAGATCACTACCTACAGAGTGAGTATAGTACAGATCAGTAGAGTATAGTACAGATCACTACCTACAGAGGGAGTATAGTACAGATCACTACCTACAGAGGGAGTATAGTACAGATCACTACCTACAGAGGGAGTATAGTACAGATCACTACCTACAGAGGGAGTATAGTACAGATCAGTAGAGTATAGTACAGATCACTACCTACAGAGGGAGTATAGTACAGATCAGTAGAGTATAGTAGAGATCACTACCTACAGAGGGAGTATAGTACAGATCAGTAGAGTATAGTACAGATCACTACCTACAGAGGGAGTATAGTACAGATCAGTAGAGTATAGTACAGATCACTACCTACAGAGGGAGTATAGTACAGATCAGTAGAGTATAGTACAGATCACTACCTACAGAGGGAGTATAGTACAGATCAGTAGAGTATAGTACAGATCACTACCTACTGAGGGAGTATAGTACAGATCACTACCTACAGAGGGAGTATAGTACAGATCCACTACCTACAGAGGGAGTATAGTACAGATCCACTACCTACAGAGGGAGTATAGTACAGATCAGTAGAGTATAGTACAGATCAGTAGAGTATAGTACAGATCACTACCTACAGAGGGAGTATAGTACAGATCCACTACCTACAGAGGGAGTATAGTACAGATCCACTACCTACAGAGGGAGTATAGTACAGATCAGTAGAGTATAGTACAGATCAGTAGAGTATTACATTTACATTTAAGTCATTTAGCAGATGCTCTTATACCATATAACAGACATTAGCATTACATTACCATATACAATACATTATATTACCATTTCGCATACCATACATTACAATACCATATACATTACCATACATTACATTACTATATGCTATGCATTACATTACCATACATTACATTACTATATGCTATACATTACATTACCATACATTACATTACTATACATTACATTACCATATGCTATACATTACATTACTATACATTACATTACTATATGCTATGCATTACATTACCATACATTACATTACCATATGCTATGCATTACATTACTATATGCTATGCATTACATTACCATTCCATATACCATACATTACAGATAATAATAATCAGTGGTTGTCGAGGGTGCAACAAGTCAGTACCTTAAGAGTAAGTGTCAGTTGGCTTTTTCATAGCCGATCTTTGAGAGTATCTCTACCGCTCCTGCTGTCTCTAGAGAGTTGAAAACAGCAGGTCTGGGACAGGTAGCACGTCCGGTGAACAGGTCAGGGTTCCATAACCGCAGGCATAACAGTTGAAACTGGAGCAGCAGCACGGCCAGGTGGACTGGGGACAGCAAGGAGTCATCATGCCAGGTAGTCCTGAGGCATGGTCCTAGGGCTCAGGTCCTCCGAGATAGAGAGAGATAAAGAAAGAGAGAATTAGAGAGAGCATACTTAAATTCACACAGGACACCGGATAAGACAGGAGAAATACTCCAGATATAACAGACTGACCCTAGCCCCCCGACACAAACTACTGCAGCATAAATACTGGAGGCTGAGACAGGAGGGATCAGGAGACACTGTGGCCCCATCCGATGATACCCCCGGACAGGGCCAAACAGGCAGGATATAACCCCACCCACTTTGCCAAAGCACAGCCCCCACACCACTAGAGGGATATCTCCAACCACCAACTTACCGTCCTAAGACAAGGCCGAGTATAGCCCACAAAGATCTCCGCCACGGCACAACCCAAGGGGGGGGCGCCAACCCAGACAGGAAGACCACGTCAGTGACTCAACCCACAATCCCATATTGTAACGGTTTTGACTTGAGGTTATCGTTTTATAGGGGTGCCAGGTATGTTGTGCCTACCAGAGAAAATATTGGTTTCTCCTTTTGGTTTGGGAGGAAATTAGTCCCATCTGGTCCGTCAAGTCTACACCAATACAAAGGACTCATGTAAAAGACAGGATGGAAATTCACTTTTCATAAACCCTTAAAACATTGAAAAGAACTTAGAAAACAACTGTATTCTTTTGCGTGGATTGTATTAACAACATAAATGATATCACACACACAACAATATAACAATAATGAGCTTTAAACAGCTCTGGTTCCTCCAGAAATGGTCCTGTACCTCGGGCCTAAAAAGAGTCCAGCCCGGTAAACAAGTTCAGGGAACTCAAGTGACCTTTGTCACGCAATGTTTGTCCGTTCATACCAGTGTAGCGTAAACCCCAGTGTCAATCATACAATCAAAATAACAAATATCTTACCACACAACTATAAAGCGTATCGCATCTTAATACGTCCTCAACAACTGACCACATAAATCATCACGGTATACATCACACCAAAACAAATGAAATACCGTATACAAAAAGGTTGTAGTCAGTCAGTCAGACAAGCCAATCCGCCGACAGATAACCAGCGGGGAACAACGGAGATGTGTCGTCCACGGACGCAAAGAGTGGATCCGGTCCTGGGTAAACTTGCTATTAGGCTACACAAAGCACACTTTTAAATGCAACACAACAAACGGAAGAGAGACGCTTCAGAACTAGAGGGTTGACCACATCCTCATTCACGTCTCCATCACAACCCCACTTTTGCGCAGCTGATGCTGGCTATTTAAATTGGGAATTAAAGGGGAAGCGCCCTATTGGAAGGAGAAGCACTATTTAATTGGGAATTAAAGGGGAAGCGCCCTATTGGAAGGAGAAGCACTGAGACGGTTCAGAAACATTCAGGGCCGTCACAATATGCCATACATTACATACCATATACTACACATTACAATACAATATGCCATGCATTACATTACTATAACATACCATATACTACACATTACAATACAATATGCCATGCATTACATTACTATAACATACCATATACTACACATTACAATACAATATGCTATGCATTACATTACTATAACATACCATATACTACACATTACAATACAATATGCTATGCATTACATTACTATAACATACCATATACTACACATTACAATACAATATGCTATGCATTACATTACTATAACATACCATATACTACACATTACAATACAATATGCTATACATTACATTACTATAACATACCATATACTACACATTACAATACAATATGCCATGCATTACATTACTATAACATACCATATACTACACATTACAATACAATATGCCATGCATTACATTACTATAACATACCATATACTACACATTACAATACAATATGCTATGCATTACATTACTATAACATACCATATACTACACATTACAATACAATATGCCATGCATTACATTACTATAACATACCATATACTACACATTACAATACAATATGCTATGCATTACATTACTATAACATACCATATACTACACATTACAATACAATATGCCATGCATTACATTACTATAACATACCATATACTACACATTACAATACAATATGCCATGCATTACATTACTATAACATACCATATACTACACATTACAATACAATATGCTATGCATTACATTACTATAACATACCATATACTACACATTACAATACAATATGCTATGCATTACATTACTATAACATACCATATACTACACATTACAATACAATATGCCATGCATTACATTACTATAACATACCATATACTACACATTACAATACAATATGCCATGCATTACATTACTATAACATACCATATACTACACATTACAATACAATATGCTATGCATTACATTACTATAACATACCATATACTACACATTACAATACAATATGCTATGCATTACATTACTATAACATACAATATGCTATGCATTACATTACTATAACATACCATATACTACACATTACAATACAATATGCCATGCATTACATTACTATAACATACCATATACTACACATTACAATACAATATGCCATGCATTACATTACTATAACATACCATATACTACACATTACAATACAATATGCTATGCATTACATTACTATAACATACCATATACTACACATTACAATACATTATCATACATTACGTTACTATAACATACATTATTATGCTGTATCATACATTACATTACTATACCATACATTGCATTACTATATCTTATATTACTATACCATGCCATACATTACATTACATTACTATGCATTGCAATACTATACCATACTTTACATTACTATACCACATTACAATACTATACCACACATTACTATACATTACAATACCATACTTTACATTACTATGCCGTACATTACTATACCATACATTGCATTACTATACCACACATTACAATACCATACTTTACTATGCCATACATTACTATGCCATACATTACTATAGCATACCTTATAGCATACATTACTATACCACACATTACCATTACTATAGCATACATTACATTACTATACATTACATTACTATACCATACATTACTATACCATACATTACATTACTATACATTACATTACTATACATTACATTACTATACCATACATTACATTACTATACATTACATTACTATACCATACATTACTATACCATACATTACATTACTATACATTACTATACCATACATTACATTACTATACATTACATTACTATACATTACATTACAATACCATACATTACTATACCATACATTACGACGCCATACTTTACTATACCATACATTACATTACTATACCATACATTACATTACTATACATTACATTACTATACATTACATTACTATACATTGCTATACATTACTATACCATACATTACTATACCATACATTACATTACTATACATTACATTACTATACCATACATTACTATACCATACATTACATTACTATACATTACATTACTATACATTACATTACTATACCATACATTACATTACTATACATTACTATACCATACATTACATTACTATACATTACATTACTATACCATACATTACTATACCATACATTACGACGCCATACTTTACTATACCATACATTACATTACTATACCATACATTACATTACTATACATTACATTACTATACACTACATTGCTATACATTACTATACCATACATTACATTACTATACATTACTATACCATACATTACATTACTATACCATACATTACATTACTATACATTACATTACTATACATTACATTACTATACCATACATTACATTACTATACATTACATTACTATACATTACATTACTATACCATACATTACTATACCATACATTACTATACCATACATTACATTACTATACCTTACATTACTATACCTTACATTACTATACATTACTATACCATACATTACATTGCTGTACTATCCAGATACATTACTACACAGTGCGTACAGTAACAAACAGATGTACCTAAATGCAACCCCATCCCTTTAGGGCAGCTCTGAGTTTCTTATTCCATATATTTATTAGGGCAGCTCTGCTTTGGGGTGGGAATCAAACCAGCAAGCTTGTGTCCATGGCAACCCGCGTCTTACAGCCCCTATATATATTATTGTCTACATTACACGATTGTTTCCAGGTCAGTTGAGGGAAGAGATGTTCTATATTATATAGTGTATATGAAAGTATATACCATCTGTTTCCAGGTCAGTTGGGGAAGCTAGCGGTAGACATGGAGGAGCTGAAGGAGCGAAGAGAGAGCAGCATCAGCAGCACACAAGAGGAGCTGTACTCGGCTCAGGAGGAGGTGCTCGTTCTCCACCACGCCATGGAGGCCGCCACGGCCGAGAGGGAGCGAGACATCGCCGCCCTGCAGAGGGACCTGGGAGGTGTCACGGCCGAGCTGGAGAAGTGGCGTCAGGCTGCGTCCAAATACGAACAGGAGATCAACTCCCTGCAGGCCACCTTCCAACAGCAGAGCCTGCACCAGCAGAGAGCCCTCGAGCTACAAGGTACTATGCTAACCGCTAACCTTTCCAATAGCAGAGCCTGCACCAGCAGAGAGCCCTCGAGCTACAAGGTACTATGCTAACCGCTAACCTTTCCAATAGCAGAGCCTGCACCAGCAGAGAGCCCTCGAGCTACAAGGTACTATGCTAACCGCTAACCTTTCCAATAGCAGAGCCTGCACCAGCAGAGAGCCCTCGAGCTACAAGGTACTATGCTAACCGCTAACCTTTCCAATAGCAGAGCCTGCACCAGCAGAGAGCCCTCGAGCTACAAGGTACTATGCTAACCGCTAACCTTTCCAATAGCAGAGCCTGCACCAGCAGAGAGCCCTCGAGCTACAAGGTACTATGCTAACCGCTAACCTTTCCAATAGCAGAGCCTGCACCAGCAGAGAGCCCTCGAGCTACAAGGTACTATGCTAACCGCTAACCTTTCCAATAGCAGAGCCTGCACCAGCAGAGAGCCCTCGAGCTACAAGGTACTATGCTAACCGCTAACCTTTCCAACAGCAGAGCCTGCACCAGCAGAGAGCCCTCGAGCTACAAGGTACTATGCTAACCGCTAACCTTTCCAACAGCAGAGCCTGCACCAGCAGAGAGCCCTCGAGCTACAAGGTACTATGCTAACCGCTAACCTTTCCAATAGCAGAGCCTGCACCAGCAGAGAGCCCTCGAGCTACAAGGTACTATGCTAACCGCTAACCTTTCCAACAGCAGAGCCTGCACCAGCAGAGAGCCCTCGAGCTACAAGGTACTATGCTAACCGCTAACCTTTCCAATAGCAGAGCCTGCACCAGCAGAGAGCCCTCGAGCTACAAGGTACTATGCTAACCGCTAACCTTTCCAATAGCAGAGCCTGCACCAGCAGAGAGCCCTCGAGCTACAAGGTACTATGCTAACCGCTAACCTTTCCAATAGCAGAGCCTGCACCAGCAGAGAGCCCTCGAGCTACAAGGTACTATGCTAACCGCTAACCTTTCCAATAGCAGAGCCTGCACCAGCAGAGAGCCCTCGAGCTACAAGGTACTATGCTAACCGCTAACCTTTCCAACAGCAGAGCCTGCACCAGCAGAGAGCCCTCGAGCTACAAGGTACTATGCTAACCGCTAACCTTTCCAATAGCAGAGCCTGCACCAGCAGAGAGCCCTCGAGCTACAAGGTACTATGCTAACCGCTAACCGCTAACCTTTCCAATAGCAGAGCCTGCACCAGCAGAGAGCCCTCGAGCTACAAGGTACTATGCTAACCGCTAACCTTTCCAATAGCAGAGCCTGCACCAGCAGAGAGCCCTCGAGCTACAAGGTACTATGCTAACCGCTAACCTTTCCAATAGCAGAGCCTGCACCAGCAGAGAGCCCTCGAGCTACAAGGTACTATGCTAACCTTTCCAATAGCAGAACCAGATGGGTTTTCCTGATCAATTCCTTACGTTATCCTCCCATCATATTGAATTGAAAACCAGCCAAAATCCCCATTTTTGTTGTTGTTGTTGTCCTTTGTGATCACATCCTTGCAGCGTAAAAGTTGCCCGTGTTTTGAATTCAGAAGGACTGCTATAGTAATGACCATCTGTTTCTGTAGGGGAGTTGGAGCGTCTTCAGAAGGGCTGTTCCAGTCTGCAGCAGGAGTGTGAGTGTCTCCGTTCTGAGAAGACTAACCTGGTGGACAGACTACACAATCTGGAGACTGACCTGGACAGGTGGGTCTACACACTGCAGACACAGCAGATTGGGGGGGGGGGGGGGGGGCACGTTATCCGTTAAACCAACAAATATGTCAGGTGTCGGGTTGAGGTCACAGAGCAATGCGATCCAGAAGTGACAGTGGTAAGGTCTGCCAAGTGTTGCTTTTTGTTTACTGCAGACCCGGTTTACTGCAGACCCGGTTTACTGCAGACCCGGTTTACTGCAGACCCGGCTTACTGCAGACCCCGGCTTACTGCAGACCCGGCTTACTGCAGATCAGGCTTACTGCAGACCCGGCTTACTGCAGACCCGGCTTACTGCAGACCCGGCTTACTGCAGACCCGGCTTACTGCAGACCAGGCTTACTGCAGACTGGGTCTCTTCCTCTAGCTAGGCCAGGTGGGGTGCGAATCCCCCTCTCTAACTGAACTAAGCGAGGAAGCCCATCTTGCGTATATAATGGTAGGGACATTTTAGGAAACGCTAGTCTCCAACTAAAGTAAGACTGTTCCACTTCTAGATGTATTGTCAAAGGAGGAGTCTGAGTGGAAGGGTTACCGTTTCAGACCTCCTCACGCTGAGCTGCAGCAGGGTTACCGTTTCAGACCTCCTCACGCTGAGCTGCAGCAGGGTTACCGTTTCAGACCTCCTCACGCTGAGCTGCAGCAGGGTTACCGTTTCAGACCTCCTCACGCTGAGCTGCAGCAGGGTTACCGTTTCAGACCTCCTCACGCTGAGCTGCAGCAGGGTTACCGTTTCAGACCTCCTCACGCTGAGCTGCAGCAGGGTTACCGTTTCAGACCTCCTCACGCTGAGCTGCAGCAGGGTTACCGTTTCAGACCTCCTCACGCTGAGCTGCAGCAGGGTTACCGTTTCAGACCTCCTCACGCTGAGCTGCAGCAGGGTTACCGTTTCAGACCTCCTCACGCTGAGCTGCAGCAGCTCTCTGTCAGTCCCCAAGTCTCTGCTCTCTGGGTGGGTGGGTAACCTGTCAGGTTCCATCCCTCTATTAGGTAAGAATAAGAGAGATGGAGGAGAGAGAGGAGGGAATAAGAGGGATGGAGGGGGGAGAGAGGAGGGAGGGGGGAGAGAGGAGGGAATAAGAGGGATGGAGGGGGGAGAGAGGAGGGAATAAGAGGGATGGAGGGGGGAGAGAGGAGGGAATAAGAGGGATGGAGGGGGGAGAGAGGAGGGAATAAGAGGGATGGAGGGGGAGGGGATAAGAGGGATGGAGGGGGGAGAGAGGAGGGAATAAGAGGGGGAGAGAGGAGGGAATAAGAGGGATGGAGGGGGGAGGGGATAAGAGGGATGGAGGGGGGAGAGAGCAGGGAATAAGAGGGATGGAGGGGGGAGAGAGGAGGGAATAAGAGAGATGGAGGGAGGAGGGGATAAGAGGGATGGAGGGGGGAGAGAGGAGGGAGAGAGGGGGGGGAGAGAGCAGGGAATAAGAGAGATGGAGGGGGGAGAGAGGAGGGAATAAGAGGGATGGAGGGGGGAGAGAGGAGGGAGGGGGGAGAGAGGAGGGAATAAGAGAGATGGAGGGGGGAATAAGAGGGATGGAGGGGGGAGAGAGGAGGGATAAGAGGGATGGAGGGGGGAGAGGGATGGAGGGGGGATGAGAGGAGGGAGGGGGGATAAGAGGGATGGAGGGGGGAGAGGAGGGATAAGAGGGATGGAGGGGGGAGAGAGGAGGGAATAAGAGGGATGGAGGGGGGAGAGAGAGGGATAAGAGGGATGGAGGGGGGAGAGAGGAGGGAATAAGAGGGATGGAGGGGGGAGAGAGGAGGGAATAAGAGGGATGGAGGGGGGAGAGAGGAGGGAATAAGAGGGATGGAGGGGGGAGAGAGGAGGGAATAAGAGGGATGGAGGGGGGAGAGAGGAGGGAATAAGAGGGATGGAGGGGGGAGAGAGGAGGGAATAAGAGGGATGGAGGGGGGAGAGAGGAGGGAATAAGAGGGATGGAGGGGGGAGAGAGGAGGGAATAAGAGGGATGGAGGGGGGAGAGAGGAGGGAATAAGAGGGATGGAGGGGGGAGAGAGGAGGGAATAAGAGGGATGGAGGGGGGAGAGAGGAGGGAATAAGAGGGATGGAGGGGGGAGAGAGGAGGGAATAAGAGGGATGGAGGGGGGAGAGAGGAGGGAATAAGAGGGATGGAGGGGGGAGAGAGGAGGGAATAAGAGGGATGGAGGGGGGAGAGAGGAGGGAATAAGAGGGATGGAGGGGGGAGAGAGGAGGGAATAAGAGGGATGGAGGGGGGAGAGAGGAGGGAATAAGAGGGATGGAGGGGGGAGAGAGGAGGGAATAAGAGGGATGGAGGGGGGAGAGAGGAGGGAATAAGAGGGATGGAGGGGGGAGAGAGGAGGGAATAAGAGGGAGGGAGGGGGGAGAGAGGAGGGAATAAGAGGGATGGAGGGGGGAGAGAGGAGGGAATAAGAGGGATGGAGGGGGGAGAGAGGAGGGAATAAGAGGGATGGAGGGGGGAGAGAGGAGGGAATAAGAGGGATGGAGGGGGGAGAGAGGAGGGAATAAGAGGGATGGAGGGGGGGGAGAGGAGGGAATAAGAGGGATGGAGGGGGGAGAGAGGAGGGAATAAGAGGGATGGAGGGGGGAGAGAGGAGGGAATAAGAGGGATGGAGGGGGGAGAGAGGAGGGAATAAGAGAGATGGAGGGGGGGGAGAGGAGGGAATAAGAGGGATGGAGGGGGGAGAGAGGAGGGAATAAGAGGGATGGAGGGGGGAGAGAGGAGGAGGGAATAAGAGAGATGGAGGGGGGAGAGAGGAGAGGGAATAAGAGGGATGGAGGGGGGGGAGAGGAGGGAATAAGAGGGATGGAGGGGGGAGAGAGGAGGGAATAAGAGGGATGGAGGGGGGAGAGAGGAGGGAATAAGAGGGATGGAGGGAGAGAAAGCAGTTGAAATGTTGAGAGCTGCAGTACACACCTACAACAGACTAACCCTTTATTATTCCATAACGATCTATCCATCTGCTGACCACCTCCCCCCTGTCCTCCCTCTCCTCAGTTCCAGGGAGCAGACTGCCAGTCTGAACAGAAGTCTTCAGTTACTGGAGAAGTCCCAGGGAGAGATGCAGAGTAGACTGGGTTCACTGCAGGACCAACACCTCCTGGACGCTAACGTACTGCAGACACAGCTGGCCCAGGCTGCTAGCTGGACACAGAGCCTGCAGAAAGAGGTATGATATGGTTCACATACTGCAGTCACAGCTGGCCCAGGTACCAGCTATCCCAGGTACCAGCTATCCCAGCTATCCCAGGTACCAGCTATCCCAGGTACCAGCTATCCCAGGTACCAGCTATCCCAGGTACCAGCCACACACAGCTATCCCAGGTACCAGCTATCCCAGGTACCAGCTATCCCAGGTACCAGCTATCCCAGGTACCAGCTATCCCAGGTACCAGCTATCCCAGGTACCAGCTATCCCAGGTACCAGCTATCCCAGGTACCAGCCACACACAGCTATCCCAGGTACCAGCTATCCCAGGTACCAGCTATCCCAGGTACCAGCTATCCCAGCTATCCCAGGTACCAGCTATCCCAGGATCTGTCCCTCTCCACCCCCAGTATGAGGACACCCAGACGTTGAATCTCTCTCTCTCTCTCTCTCCACCCCCAGTATGAGGACACCCAGACGTTGAATCTCTCTCTCTCTCTCTCCACCCCCAGTATGAGGACACCCAGACGTTGAATCTCTCTCTCTCTCTCTCCAACCCCAGTATGAGGACACCCAGACGTTGAATCTCTCTCTCTCTCTCTCTCCACCCCCAGTATGAGGACACCCAGACGTTGAATCTCTCTCTCTCTCTCTCTCTCTCCAACCCCAGTATGAGGACACCCAGACGTTGAATCTCTCTCTCTCTCTCTCCACCCCCAGTATGAGGACACTCAGACGTTGAATCTCTCTCTCTCTCTCTCTCTCTCTCTCTCTCTCTCTCTCTCTCTCTCCACCCCCAGTATGAGGACACCCAGACCTTGAATCTCTCTCTCTCTCTCTCTCCACCCCCAGTATGAGGACACTCAGACCTTGAATCTCTCTCTCTCTCTCTCTCCAACCCCAGTATGAGGACACCCAGACCTTGAATCTCTCTCTCTCTCTCTCTCTCCAACCCCAGTATGAGGACACTCAGACCTTGAATCTCTCTCTCTCTCTCTCTCTCTCTCTCTCTCCAACCCCAGTATGAGGACACTCAGACCTTGAATCTCTCTCTCTCTCTCTCTCCACCCCCAGTATGAGGACACCCAGACCTTGAATCTCTCTCTCTCTCTCTCTCTCTCCACCCCCAGTATGAGGACACTCAGACCTTGAATCTCTCTCTCTCTCTCTCTCCAACCCCAGTATGAGGACACCCAGACCTTGAATCTCTCTCTCTCTCTCTCTCCAACCCCAGTATGAGGACACTCAGACCTTGAATCTCTCTCTCTCTCTCTCTCCACCCCCAGTATGAGGACACCCAGACCTTGAATCTCTCTCTCTCTCTCTCTCTCTCCACCCCCAGTATGAGGACACCCAGACCTTGAATCTCTCTCTCTCTCTCTCTCCACCCCCAGTATGAGGACACTCAGACGTTGAATCTCTCTCTCTCTCTCTCTCTCTCCAACCCCAGTATGAGGACACTCAGACGTTGAATCTCTCTCTCTCTCTCTCTCTCTCCAACCCCAGTATGAGGACACCCAGACGTTGCTGTGTGACCTGCGGCAGCGTTATGAGAGGACCGAGCAGGAGAAGCGCTCCATCAACGAGGAGCTGGAACAGTGTAAATTCAACCTCAAACTGTTGCAGGACAAGGGCAAGAATGTAAGTAGCGATACCATAATTCCATTTCCTGTCCAGAAGCCACCAAGCCTTTTCTCTGTCTCTCTCTCTCTCTGTGTGTGATTCATTTACTATACTACATAGTCAAGTCAGTTAAGAAAAAAATTCTTATTTATAATGACGGCCTACCCCGGCCAAACCCGGACGACGCTGGGCCAATTGTGCGCCGCCCTGTGGGACTCCCGATCGCGGCTGGATGTGATGCGGCCTGGATTCGAACCAGGGTCTGTAGTGACGCCTCTGGAGCCCGCTCGGGAGCCCTGTTTGAGCCAGTCACGTGTGTTTGTTTACAACGAAGCACAAAAAAAGCAAAACGGGATCTTTTTAAAGTGAGTCACTCCCGCAACGGAACTTAAGTGAGGTGATCAAGTTACTTGTATGAAATTCACTACTAATGTTTGCCAGCTATATACGGTGCGTTCAGAAAGTATTCAGACCTCTTGACTTTTTCTACATTTTGTTACGTTACAGCCTTATTCTAAAATTGCTTAAATAAATTTTTTCCCCCTCATCAATCTACACACAATACCCCGTAATGAAAACCGGTTTGAATAAATTTGTGCAAATTCATTCAAAATAAAAATAAAACAGAAATACCTTATTTACATTAGTATTCAGACCCTTTGCTATGAGACTCGAAATTGAGTTCAGGTGCTTCCTGTTTCCATTGATCATCCTTGAGATGTTTCTACAACTTGATTAGAGTCCACCTGTGGTAAATTCAATTGATTGGACATGATTTGGAAAGGCACACACCTGTCTATATTAAGGTCCCACAGTTGACAGTGCACGTCAGAGCAAAAACCAAGTCATGAGGTTGAAGGAATTGTCCCAAGAGCTCAGAGACAGGATTGTGTCGAGGCACAGATCTGGGGAAGGGTACCAAAACATTTCTGCAGCATTGAAGGTCCCCAAGAACACAGTGGCCTCCATCATTCTTAAATGGAAGAAGTGTGGAACCACCAAGACTCTTCCTAGAGCTGGCCGCCCGGCCAAACTGAGCAATCAGGGGAGAAGGGCCTTGGTCAGGGAGGTGAACAAGAACTCGATGGTCACTTTGACAGACCTCTAGAGTTCCTCTGTGGAGATGGGAGAACCTTCCAGAAGGACAACCATCTCTGTAGCACTCCACCAATCAGGCCTTTATGGTAGAGTGGCCAGACGGAAGCCACTCCTCACTAAAAGGCACATGACAGCCCGCTTGGAGTTTTCCAAAAGGCACCTAAAGGACTCAGACCATGAGAAACAAGATTCTCTGGTCTGATGAAACCAAGATTGAACTCTTTGGCCTGAATGCCAAGTGTCACGTCTGGAGGAAACCTGGCACCATCTCTACGGTGAAGCATGGTGGTGGCAGCATCAAGCTGTGGGGATGTTTTTCAGTGGCAGGGACTGGGAGACTAGTCAGGATCGAGGGAAAGATGAACGGAGCATAGTAAAGAGATCCTTGAAGTAGCTGAAAGTTACCAACGGTACCACACAGAGCTCCATGTCTGTGAGTCCAATTATTAGAATCACAGGAACCTGCTGGTTCTGTTTATTCCTGCTATTTTTTTTTGTTTTATTTAAAAAAATATATATATTTAACCAGGCAAGTCCGTTAAGAACAAATTCTTATTAACAATGACGGCCTACCGGGGAACAGTGGGTTTAACTGCCTTGTTCAGGGGCAGAACGACAGATTTTGACCTTGTCAGCTCGGGGATTCAATCTTGCAACCTTTCGGTTACTAGTCCAACGCTCTAACCACTAGGCTACCCTGCCGCCCCTCCACTCTAACCACTAGGCTACCTGCCGCCCCTCCACTCTAACCACTAGGCTACCTGCCGCCCCTCCACTCTAACCACTAGGCTACCTGCCGCCCCTCCACTCTAACCACTAGGCTACCTGCCTCCCCTCCACTCTAACCACTAGGCTACCTGCCACCCCTCCACTCTAACCACTAGGCTACGCTGCTGGCCCTCCACTCTAACCACTAGGCTACCTGCTGGCCCTCCACTCTAACCACTAGGCTACCTGCCACCCCTCCACTCTAACCACTAGGCTACCTGCCGCCCCTCCACTCTAACCACTAGGCTACCTGCCGCCCCTCCACTCTAACCACTAGGCTACCTGCCGCCCCTCCACTCTAACCACTAGGCTACCTGCCGCCCCTCCACTCTAACCACTAGGCTACCTGCCGCCCCTCCACTCTAACCACTAGGCTACCTGCCTCCCCTCCACTCTAACCACTAGGCTACCTGCCGCTCCTCCACTCTAACCCCTAGGCTACCTGCCGCCCCTCCACTCTAACCACTAGGCTACCCTGCCGCCCCTCCACTCTAACCACTAGGCTACCCTGCCTCCCCTCCACTCTAACCACTAGGCTACCTGCCGCCCCTCCACTCTAACCACTAGGCTACCTGCCGCCCCTCCACTCTAACCACTAGGCTACCTGCCGCCCCTCCACTCTAACCACTAGGCTACCTGCCCCCCCTACACTCTAACCACTAGGCTACCATGCCGCCCCCTCCACTCTAACCACTAGGCTACCTGCCTCCACTCTAACCACTAGGCTACCTGCCTCCACTCTAACCACTAGGCTACCTTGCCGCCCCTCCACTCTAACCACTAGGCTACCCTGCCCCCCCCTCCACTCTAACCACTAGGCTACCCTGCCGCCCCGCCACTCTAACCACTAGGCTACCTGCCTCCCCTCCACTCTAACCACTAGGCTACCTGCCACCCCTCCACTCTAACCACTAGGCTACCTGCCGCCCCTCCACTCTAACCACTAGGCTACCTGCCGCCCCTCCACTCTAACCACTAGGCTACCTGCCGCCCCTCCACTCTAACCACTAGGCTATCCTGCCGCCCCTCCACTCTAACCACTAGGCTACCTGCCGCCCCTACACTCTAACCACTAGGCTACCTACCTCCTCTACACTCTAACCACTAGGCTACCTGCCGCCCCTCCACTCTAACCACTAGGCTACCTGCCGCCCCTCCACTCTAACCACTAGGCTACCCTGCCTCCCCTCCACTCTAACCACTAGGCTACCTGCCGCCCCTCCACTCTAACCACTAGGCTACCCTGCCTCCCCTCCAGTCTAACCACTAGGCTACCTGCCGCCTCTCCACTCTAACCACTAGGCTACCTGCCGCCCCTCCACTCTAACCACTAGGCTACCTGCCGCCCCTCCACTCTAACCACTAGACTACCTGCCACCCCTCCACTCTAACCACTAGGCTACCTGCCGCCCCTCCACTCTAACCACCAGGCTACCCTGCCTCCCCTCCACTCTAACCACTAGACTACCTGCCGCCCCTCCACTCTAACCACTAGGCTACGCTGCCGCCCCTCCACTCTAACCACTAGGCTACCCTGCCTCCCCTCCACTCTAACCACTAGGCTACCTGCCGCCCCTCCACTCTAACCACTAGGCTACCTGCCGCCCCTCCACTCTAACCACTAGGCTACCTGCCTCCCCTCCACTCTAACCACTAGGCTACCTGCCACCCCTCCACTCTAACCACTAGGCTACCCTGCCTCCCCTCCACTCTAACCACTAGACTACCTGCCACCCCTCCACTCTAACCACTAGGCTACCTGCCTCCCCTCCACTCTAACCACTAGGCTACCTGCCGTCTCTCCACTCTAACCACTAGGCTACCTGCCTCCCCTCCACTCTAACCACTAGGCTACCTGCCGCCCCTCCACTCTTACCACTAGGCTACCTGCCGTCTCTCCACTCTAACCACTAGGCTACCCTGCCTCCCCTCCACTCTAACCACTAGACTACCTGCCACCCCTCCACTCTAACCACTAGGCTACCTGCCTCCCCTCCACTCTAACCACTAGGCTACCTGCCACCCCTCCACTCTAACCACTAGACTACCTGCCGTCTCTCCACTCTAACCACTAGGCTACCTGCCTCCCCTCCACTCTAACCACTAGGCTACCCTGCCTCCCCTACACTCTAACCACTAGGCTACCTGCCTCCCCTCCACTCTAACCACTAGGCTACCTGCCGCCCCTCCACTCTTACCACTAGGCTACCTGCCGTCTCTCCACTCTAACCACTAGGCTACCTGCCTCCCCTCCACTCTAACCACTAGGCTACCTGCCGCCCCTCCACTCTTACCACTAGGCTACCTGCCGTCTCTCCACTCTAACCACTAGGCTACCTGCCTCCCCTCCACTCTAACCACTAGGCTACCTGCCTCCCCTCCACTCTAACCACTAGGCTACCTGCCGCCCCTCCACTCTTACCACTAGGCTACCTGCCTCCCCTCCACTCTAACCACTAGGCTACCTGCCGTCTCTCCACTCTAACCACTAGGCTACCTGCCACCCCTCCACTCTAACCACTAGACTACCTGCCGTCTCTCCACTCTAACCACTAGGCTACCTGCCGCCCCTCCACTCTAACCACTAGGCTACCCTGCCGCCCCTCCACTCTAACCACTAGACTACCTGCCGCCCCTCCACTCTAACCACTAGGCTACGCTGCCGCCCCTCCACTCTAACCACTAGGCTACCTGCCTCCCCTCCACTCTAACCACTAGACTACCTGCCGCCCCTCCACTCTAACCACTAGGCTACGCTGCCACCCCTCCACTCTAACCACTAGGCTACCTGCCTCCCCTCCACTCTAACCACTAGGCTACCTGCCGCCCCTCCACTCTAACCACTAGGCTACCTGCCTCCCCTCCACTCTAACCACTAGGCTACCCTGCCTCCCCTCCACTCTAACCACTAGGCTACCTTCCACTCTAACCACTAGGCTACCTGCCTCCCCTCCACTCTAACCACTAGGCTACCTGCCTCCCCTCCACTCTAACCACTAGGCTACCTGCCGTCTCTCCACTCTAACCACTAGGCTACCTGCCGTCCCTCCACTCTAACCACTAGGCTACCTGCCTCCCCTCCACTCTAACCACTAGGCTACCTGCCACCCCTCCACTCTAACCACTAGACTACCCTGCCTCCCCTCCACTCTAACCACTAGACTACCCTGCCTCCCCTCCACTCTAACCACTAGGCTACCCTGCCGTCCCTCCACTCTAACCACTAGGCTACCTGCCTCCCCTCCACTCTAACCACTAGGCTACCTGCCTCCCCTCCACTCTAACCACTAGGCTACCTGCCACCCCTCCACTCTAACCACTAGACTACCTGCCGTCTCTCCACTCTAACCACTAGGCTACCTGCCTCCCCTCCACTCTAACCACTAGGCTACCTGCCGCCCCTCCACTCTAACCACTAGGCTACCTGCCGCCCCTCCACTCTAACCACTAGGCTACCTGCCTCCCCTACACTCTAACCACTAGGCTACCTGCCGCCCCTCCACTCTAACCACTAGACTACCTGCCTCCCCTCCACTCTAACCACTAGACTACCTGCCTCCCCTCCACTCTAACCACTAGGCTACCTGCCGCCCCTCCACTCTAACCACTAGGCTACCTGCCTCCCCTCCACTCTAACCACTAGACTACCTGCCGCCCCTCCACTCTAACCACTAGGCTACCTGCCGTCTCTCCACTCTAACCACCAGGCT
>NC_138312.1:62547500-62552500 GCF_965601325.2 Salmo salar | reverse complement strand
AATTTTGGCCTATTCCTCCTGACAGAGCTGGTGTAACTGAGTCAGGTTTGTAGGCCTCCTTGCTCGCACACGCATTTTTCAGTTCTGCCCACAAATTTTCTATAGGATTGAGGTCAGGGCTTTGTGATGGCCACTCCAATACCTTGACTTTATTGTCCTTAAGCCATTTTGTCACAACTTCGGAAGTATGCTTGGGGTCATTGTCCATTTGGAAGACCCATTTGCGACCAAGCTTTAACTTCCTGACTGATGTCTTGAGATGTTGCTTCAATATATCCACATAATGTTCCTCCCTCATGATGCCATCTATTTTTATTTTTAAGTGCACCAGTCCCTCCTGCAGCAAAGCACCCCCACAACATGATGCTGCCACCCCCGTGCTTCACGGTTGGGATGGTGTTCTTCGGCTTGCAAGCCTCCCCTTTTTCCTCCAAACATAACGATGGTCATTATGGCCAAACAGTTCTATTTTTGTTTCATCAGACCAGAGGACATTTCTCCAAATAGTACAATGTTTGTCCCCATGTGCAGTTGCAAACCGTAGTCTGGATTTGCATACTACTGTTTGTACAGATGAACGTGGTACCTTCAGGTGTTTGGAAATTGCTCCCAAGGATGAACCAGACTTGTGGAGGTCTACAGTTTTTATTTCTTAGGTCTTGGCTGATTTCTTTTGATTTTCCCATGATGTCAAGCAAAGAGGCACTGAGTTTGAAGGTAGGCCTTGAAATATATCCACAGGTACACCTCCAATTGACTCACATGATGTCAATTAGCCTATCAGAAGCTTCTAAAGCCATGTCATCATTTTCTGGAATTTTCCAAGCTGTTTAAAGGCACAGTCAACTTAGTGTATGTAAACTTCTGACCCACTGGAATTGTGATACAGTGAATTATAAGTGAAATAATCTGTCTGTTAACAATCGTTGGAAAAATTACTTGTGTCATGCACAAAGTAGATGTCCTAACCGACTTGCCAAAACTATAGTTTGTTAACAAGAAATTTGTGGAGTGGTTGAAAAACGAGTTTTAATGACTCCAAGCTAAGTGTATGTAAACTTCCCACTTCAACTGTATCTATACCTGTGTTCAGCTTCTAGATATAGTGTGACATGTATCTATACTTGTTCAGCTTCTAGATGTAGTGTGACATGTATCTATACCTGTGTTCAGCTTCTAGATGTAGTGTGACATGTATCTATACCTGTGTTCAGCTTCTAGATGTAGTGTGACATGTATCTATACTTGTTCAGCTTCTAGATGTATCCTCCTTCTGCCCTATTCTCCTCTCCTCCTGCCCTATCCTCCTTCTGCCCTATCCTCCTTCTGCCCTATCCTCCTTCTGCCCTATCCTCCTTCTGCCCTATCCTCCTCTCCTTCTGCCCTATCCTCCTCTCCTTCTGCCCTATCCTCCTCTCCTTCTGCCCTATTCTCCTTCTGCCCTATCCTCCTTCTGCTCTATCCTCCTTCTGCCCTATCCTCCTCTCCTTCTGCCCTATCCTCCTCTCCTTCTGCCCTATCCTCCTCTCCTTCTGCTCCTTTTCCTCCTCCTTCTGCCCTATCCTCCTCTCCTTCTGCCCTATCCTCCTCTCCTTCTGCCCTATCCTCCTTCTGCCCTATCCTCCTTCTGCCCTATCCTCCTCTCCTTCTGCCCTATCCTCCTCTCCTTCTGCCCTATCCTCCTCTCCTTCTGCCCTATCCTCCTCTCCTTCTGCCCTATCCTCCTCCTTAAAAGTGAATCCAACTGTCCCCTCCCTTCAGTTTTGTGTTTATTTATTCATTTAGATTATTTTCCCATTTTATTGATTTAGTTTTGATGAGTTTATAACAATTTATTATTCTATTTGATTATTCTCTCTGATTGATCCCTCCCTCCTTTAGCCATCCATATTGCAGCCTGTCCAAGCCATTTTCATCGGCCTTATCCTGGCCTTGCTGTATTGGTGCTTCAGCCAGTTGTGGTAGAAAGGTACACCCGACGTTCTGTTGAGTTGGTGTCGTCTCTCATCTGTTGTCTTCATCACCTTCTCTAACTCCTACAGTGCATGGCTATCATTCATTCAACCACTCCTCTTGCAGCTGCACCAACACTGGGGAGAAATAACACTTAAAACCTGGGGCTAGTCAATTCTGGTTCCGGAGGACCGAAATCCTGAAACACTTCTGGGTTTTTGTTTCTACCTGGTAGTTTAATGTCCAACGCTCACCAGGTCTGCGTTTAAACAGACATCAAAATAACTGATATTATTAGTCCAAAAGATCAGAATTGGGCTGCCTGTGTAAACGTAGCCCTATTGTCCCAGGTCTGAACCAGTCTGATGGAAGAAGATGACACAAATCAAAAGCGTTTGAGCACTCCAGGACCTGAGTTGGAACGGCCCTGCGCTAAACAAACCTATCTAAATATTATTATCAGAATCGACCAGGGGGGAAGACAACCCTGTTCCTGGACTGCTGCCAGTATTGCAGGGTTTTGTTCCAACTAGGCACAACATCTCACCAACTGAGCGAACTGATCAGTTCAGCAATCGACTTAAATTTAAACTCACCTGGTCTTCCATGTTGGTTAAATCAAAACCATGAAGTGGAGTACGGCACTCCAGGATCAGGATGACCTACCCTTGGTCTCTGTACAGTCAGTCTCCTACTGCAGTGTTTCCCAGCACCCCCAACACTACACATTTTCATTGTGGCCCCCGGACGAGCACATGTTGATGTTGGGAAACACTGTCTGACTAATACAGTCATTGAAGCCTTCCGTCTGTCTTGCTGGGATCACTAACTCACCAAGGCTGATTCTGGGAGATTGGTTCACCTTTTGACTTATTTTTGAACTATTTTTGTCATTATTGCTTTATGACCACCGCCAGCTACTTTATGACCATCATACTTTATGACCAGCATACTTTATGACCAGCATTCCTAATCAAATCAAATGTATTTATATAGCCCTTCTTACATCAGCTGATACTCAAAGTGCTGTACAGAAACCCAGCCTAAAACCCCCAAACAGCAAGTAATGCAGGTGTAGAAGCACGGAGCTACTTAATGACCATCATACTTAATGTACTTTATGACCATCATACTTATGACCATCGTACTTTATGACCATCATACTTTGACCATCATACTTAATGTACTTTATGACCATCATACTTTATGACCATCGTACTTTATGACCATCATACTTTGACCATCATACTTAATGACATCATACTTAATGTACTTTATGACCATCATACTTTATGACCATCATACTTTATGACCATCATACTTTATGACCATGTACTTTATGACCATCATACTTAATGTACTTTATGACCATCATACTTTGACCATCATACTTTATGACCATCATACTTAATGTACTTTATGACCGTCATACTTAATGTACTTTATGACCATCATACTTTATGTACTTTATGACCATCATACTTTGACCATCATACTTTATGACCATCATACTTTGACCATCATACTTTATGACCATCATACTTAATGTACTTTATGACTGTCATACTTAATGTACTTTATGACCATCATACTTAATGTACTTTATGACCATCATACTTAATGTACTTTATGACCATCATACTTAATGTACTTTATGACCATCATACTTAATGTACTTTATGACCGTCATACTTAATGTACTTTATGACCATCATACTTAATGTACTTTATGACCATCATACTTAATGTACTTTATGACCGTCATACTTAATGTACTTTATGACTGTCATACTTAATGTACTTTATGACCGTCATACTTAATGTACTTTATGACTGTCATACTTAATGTACTTTATGACCGTCATACTTAATGTACTTTATGACTGTCATACTTTGACCATCATACTTTATGACCATCATACTTAATGTACTTTATGACCATCATACTTTATGACCATCATACTTTATGACCATCATACTTTATGACCATCATACTTTATGACCATCATACTTTATGACCATCATACTTTATGACCATCATACTTTATGACCATCATACTTAATGTACTTTATGACCGTCATACTTAATGTACTTTATGACCATCATACTTAATGTACTTTATGACCATCATACTTAATGTACTTTATGACCGTCATACTTAATGTACTTTATGACTGTCATACTTAATGTACTTTATGACCGTCATACTTAATGTACTTTATGACTGTCATACTTAATGTACTTTATGACCGTCATACTTAATGTACTTTATGACCATCATACTTTGACCATCATACTTTATGACCATCATACTTAATGTACTTTATGACCATCATACTTTATGACCATCATACTTTATGACCATCATACTTTATGACCATCATACTTTATGACCATCATACTTAATGTACTTTATGACCGTCATACTTAATGTACTTTATGACCATCATACTTAATGTACTTTATGACCATCATACTTAATGTACTTTATGACCGTCATACTTAATGTACTTTATGACTGTCATACTTAATGTACTTTATGACCGTCATACTTAATGTACTTTATGACTGTCATACTTAATGTACTTTATGACCGTCATACTTAATGTACTTTATGACCATCATACTTTGACCATCATACTTTATGACCATCATACTTAATGTACTTTATGACCATCATACTTTATGACCATCATACTTTATGACCATCATACTTTATGACCATCATACTTTATGACCATCATACTTAATGTACTTTATGACTGTCATACTTAATGTACTTTATGACCATCATACTTAATGTACTTTATGACCATCATACTTTATGACCATCATACTTTATGACCATCATACTTTATGACCATCATACTTTATGACCATCATACTTAATGTACTTTATGACCATCATACTTAATGTACTTTATGACCATCATACTTAATGTACTTTATGACCGTCATACTTAATGTACTTTATGACTGTCATACTTAATGTACTTTATGACCGTCATACTTAATATACTTTATGACCATCATACTTAATGTACTT
>NC_138312.1:62517500-62542500 GCF_965601325.2 Salmo salar | reverse complement strand
GTAATTGTTTGTATGAATTATATTTTAAAGAAGTGCGTGGGTCCTACTGTATACACAGAGAAGGAAACATGATTGGACAATAAAACTGATAGGGCTGAGCTCGCTGTATGCAGGTTTTGCATCGTTGTGGTCTTTCCCTATGCAACTGTAGGCCTAATGGGGAAAAAAAATAATGTACCTCAGTCTTGTCAGCTATTGTAGTTATTGATTCATTCCAGTCTAGCTAGGTAGCCTCGTCAGCCCAAGTTTGAATGTAAACCGAATTTGATCCCATTTCACATTTTCTCACAAACAAAATGAGCTATAAATAACAGGACTTTACTCTGCTTCATTTACCCGTGGCCAGAGGGGACCGGGTACGGTAGGCTCGACTGCAGCTGTCGAGGAAACAACAGTTGATCGGACTGAGAGAGGTAATGTCAGATTGCGGATGTTTAGGTGTATTAGGCTGCTACATTTATGGAAGAGTTTTTTTTTTTTGCTTGTGTCTGTCGAGAGTGATGTGTTTGTTATCATGCTTGCTAAATAAATACTGGAGGAAAGTGGAAAGCATACATTGAGCTTTGTGCCTGGCCTGCACTTTCTGTGATTTCCGTGATATCCGATTGGTCAAGACACGTAAAAGAGCCTGCAGCAGCACTCTGATGTGAAGGACAGACTTTTTTTTGTTTTTTTGTGCAAGTTGACAAATCGTGAGGCAAATCGACCTAAAAAAAAAAACAGCACTTTGTGTATTTTATCAAACTAAATCCAAAGTGGTGTGAGAATAAAATGTAGTGCCTCACCTGATTTTTGAAAATGCCCTCATGTTTACCCATGTGTCTGTTTCTAGTCCCAGACCCTGCCCATGTCTGGTTCTAGTCCCAGACCCTACCCATGTGTCTGTTTCTAGTCCCAGACCCTGCCCATGTGTCTGTTTCTAGTCCCAGACCCTGCCCATGTCTGGTTCTAGTCCCAGACCCTGCCCATGTCTGGTTCTAGTCCCAGACCCTGCCCATGTGTCTATAGTTCTAGTCTCAGACCCTGCCCATGTCTGGTTCTAGTCCCAGACCCTGCCCATGTCTGGTTCTAGTCCCAGACCCTGCCCATGTCTGGTTCTAGTCCCAGACCCTGCCCATGTCCGGTTCTAGTCCCAGACCCTGCCCATGTCTGGTTCTAGTCCCAGACCCTGCCCATGTCCGGTTCTAGTCCCAGACCCTGCCCATGTGTCTATAGTTCTAGTCCCAGGCCCTGCCCATGTCTGGTTCTAGTCCCAGACCCTGCCCATGTGTCTATAGTTCTAGTCCCAGACCCTGCCCATGTGTCTATAGTTCTAGTCCCAGACCCTGCCCATGTGTCTATAGTTCTAGTCCCAGACCCTGCCCATGTGTCTATAGTTCTAGTCTCAGACCCTGCCCATGTGTCTATAGTTCTAGTCCCAGGCCCTGCCCATGTGTCTATAGTTCTAGTCCCAGACCCTGCCCATGTCTGGTTCTAGTCCCAGACCCTGCCCATGTGTCTATAGTTCTAGTCCCAGACCCTGCCCATGTGTCTATAGTTCTAGTCCCAGACCCTGCCCATGTCTGGTTCTAGTCCCAGACCCTGCCCATGTCTGGTTCTAGTCCCAGACCCTGCCCATGTCTGGTTCTAGTCCCTCTGTACTTTATGGGTTCTAGTCCCCAGGCCCAAGCGCACAGTATGTTTTGGGTTCTAGTCCCCAGACTGTTCTCTGTACTTTAAGGGTTCTAGTCCCATACCAGTATGTTAATGGTTATATCCCAAGCCAGCCAGCCAGAAAGAAGACCTCTGTACCACAGATCACTACTCCAAACTCACCTGAGGATAAATCTGCTGCCTTAGCTGTCTGTGACACGGACTTCCCCATCTCTCACCTCCAGACTGAATCTGGAGCAGAAAGCTATGAACATGTCAGACTGGTTGGTTTTGGCTACCACTAAGCACAGCGATGTTCACTACCAGTCCAGTGTGGTTTATAAATAGGTTGAAAAGGTCAGAGGTTAACCTGGGCGTTGATCCCGTCTCAAAACACAATGTGAATCAGGGAGACGATCAACATGACAAAAGAAAGGAAAGTTTAAGGGTTTACCTTTGTGTGTGTGTGTGTGTGTGTGTGTGTGTGTGTGATGCCTAGTCTGGTTAAAACAGACAGAATGCTGGCATCACCATTAAGCGCTCTGATTCAGTGTGGTAATACAAGAGTTACTGGCTTTGCAAAGCAGCTATTCATCCTATTTCACAGTGTCGATACATTTCCAACGCCCCTGATCTAAACCCTATCCTGTTGACAACACCACCTAAGCACAGGACTGGAACTATACAAGAGGCACCAGGAAGGAGGAAGTGGAGGAGGAATGATGATGATGTTGAAATCAGTCCATCCAGCCAGCCAATGGGACACCTTGAACTCGTCACACAGTGACATCACTCAGTAACTCTGTGTTTTACATCACCAGGTCTCGCATTGATCATCGTTATCTGAAGGACACAATAACAACGAATTCCCTTTTTGTTTGTTTTTTCACGCTTTCCAAATGTGATGTTTATCGCTAGAATGTGTAAAATAAGAATGCAGTTGTTTCAAGTCGCCCCCCCCCCCCCCCCCCCCCAGTGTGTGTTTTTGGATATACACTGAGTTCTAGAAGTACTGGAACACGTTCTGTTGTATTGGTTCTGTTATTCCAGCACTGATACAATAACTAGGAGGTTTTAGTTCAGACTGTCTGCTTTAATTTGATGGTATTTTCATTCATATCGGGTAAACCGTTTAGAAATTACAGCACTTTTTGTACATAGACCCCCCCCCCCCCCCCCAAAAAAAAAAAGTATTTGGAAAATTTCACTGTGTATTAAAGTAGTCAACTTTTAGTATTTGGTCTCATATTCATAGCAGATACCGACTACATGGAGCTTGTGACTCTAAACACTCGTTGGCTCTATTTGCTGTTTGTTTTTGGGGTTTGTGTTTCAGATTATATTGTGTCCAATAGAAATGAATGGTTAATAATGTATTGTGTCATTGGAAGTCACTTTTATTGTAAATAAAAATACAATTTCTAATCTAAACACTAATACAGTAATGTGGATGCTACCATGATTTAGGATAATCCTGAATGAGAAAAATGTCGATGCACAAATACACTCCCCAAGCCATGCTAACCTCTCAACAAACCACAAATGCATCCATCAAGTTTTGTAGCGTCACAAGCTTGATGTAATCGTTGCCTGCTATGAATATGGCACCAAATACTACACTTTTGACTCCTTTAATACACATATAAGAGATATTATCCCAATACTTTTAGTCCCCCATTTTTAAGGGACCATGTCCAAAAATTGCTGTAATTTCTGTTCACCTGAATTAAATGAAAATCCCCACAAATTAAAGCTGACAGTCTGCTGCACTTTGACCTCAGTCATTGTTTCTTTTCAAGTCCAGAGTGCTGGAGTTCAGAGGCAAAACAACTGTCACTGTCCCAATGCTCTTTTTTTCACTGTGTGTGTGTTTGTGTAAATATACATTCTCGGCATAAAATAAAAGTTGATACTAATTGATATTAGTTACATCATCCAACCTGTCGCTGGTATTCAATAGAATGGGTTGGGAGAGTGTGTGGGCCTATCAATAATACACTTAACCTGAGCCCTTCCCAAATGGCACCCTATTCCCTTTCTAGTGTACTACTGTTAATGCACTATATAGGGATGTGGGTGCCTTTTGGGCTGCACCCCTCCCCCAAAAAAAGCAAGTCTTCATGTTTCAGTTCAACATGCCACCTTTCATTATTTATATGAGGGTTTCAATCACTTTCAGTTTAATCAGTCATTGTTGGGTTTATTTCAGTCGTAACTTTGGCTAAAATCAATTGGTACATAAAAACAATAAATGTACCCCCACACACACACACACACACATTTACGGTATTTTTCTAAATGTAATAAAAAACATATTTTTTTTCTGTGATATTTAACATCTAGTTTTCATTTATTTAGATGTTTCATGATCAAACTGATTGAAGTCTCAGAATGCATGTGTTTTTATTCAGCCTAATTCTCGTACTTCCTGACCAACACAGGAATCCAGTAGTTTTGGTAATCTGATAATAATTCGCATCAAATAATTTTATCACCAGTTTTATTAGACTACTTAAAGAGTAACTGAAGAGTACAGACTTGAGTATAGTTTGGTAAAGTACTGTAGTTTATACAACCAACACAGGGAAGGTCAGAATATCTATACAATTGTTCGGTGTTTCTTACTGAATCATATCATACTGAATTATTTGTATAATTTATTTAAACATTTTGTTAAAAAGAAAATCGTTTGTCATATTTAATATTCCAACGGTTTTGATTTCCTCCTGAAAAATAATGATTAAAGAATCATTCATTCGGTCTCGTGATACCAAGCCAGTGGCACACGCCGTGTTCTCAACAAAGTTCTATTTCAATATAAAACATTTTTTTTAAAGTACATTTAAATAATTGTTTAACCCTCTACAGGATCGGTGTCGTCGTCCCCGTCCCCTCCCCCCGCGGGATGGTTGAGCTAACGTAGGCTAATGCGATTAGCATGAGGTTGTAAGTAACAAGAACATTTCCCAGGACATAGACATGTCTGATATGGGCAGAAAGCTTAAATTCTTGTTAATATAACTGCACTGTCCAATTTACAGCAGCTATTACAGTGAAATAATACCATGCTATTGTTTGAGGAGAGTGCAGAACAACACATTTTATCACAGCAACTGGTTTGATACATTCACCTCCTGAAGGTAAATAATGTACTTACATTCAGTCATCTGGCTCTGATTTGTCATCCTGAGAGTCCCAGAGATTAAAACGTAGTATAGTTTTGTTTGATAAAATCAATTTTTATATTCAAATGTAGGAACTGTGTTCTACAGTTTGAACCCTTGCTGTCTCTGGCTCCACACCCACCCCACCCGGCTATCTAGATGAGTGAAAGTTCGTGTATTTTCTGTAGGGAAGCTAATGATCCATCATGTATGACATTCAGATGATGAAGAGAGAAAAAAAACACTTTTTTTTTTTTTGTTGTTTTGTATTATCTTTTACCAGATCTAATGTGTTATATTCTCCTACATTATTTTCACATTTCCACAAACTTCAAAGTGTTTCCTTTAAAATGGTATCAAGAATATGCCCATCCTTGCTTCAGGTCCTGAGCTACAGACAGTTAGATTAGGGTCTGTCATTTTAGGAGGACATTTTCTTTTTTTTAAAAGCATTCGATCCTTTTAAGATGTTCAAATTCTATTTTGTAAAGAAATTGAAAGTTATACCTGAGTTTACAGAGTACATTATTTGCAATAGCGTGATGTGCATGAGTTTAATAATAAAAAATAAAAAAAATTACTTTACTGCATGTCTGTCATTGTGACTCTGTAGTCATATGTTATTGTCTTAGGTTACACTTTATTTTAACGTTGTTATTTTAATGCACACCATTTTAGGGTCAGTTAGGTCAGCGTTAAATACTGCTCACTTTAGATTAGGAACTGCAAAAATACTTTTAATGACGAGTAAATGGTTTATAAATGTGGGAGTTATGATTAATAAATGGTTTATTACCGACCGTTAAAATAAAGTGTTAACTAATCTGTCATTTTTACAGCATGAATCCAGCTCGTTGCTGCCTCGTGATCCATCCGGCTTTATAACGTGGCTCGTTGCTGCCTCGTGATCCATCCGGCTTTATAACGTGGCTCGTTGCTGCCTCGTGATCCATCCGGCTTTATAACGTGGCTCGTTGCTGCCTCGTGATCCATCCGGCTTTATAACGCGACTCGTTGCTGCCTCGTGATCCATCCGGCTTTATAACGCGACTCGTTGCTGCCTCGTGATCCATCCGGCTTTATAACGTGGCTCGTTGCTGCCTCGTGATCCATCCGGCTTTATAACGTGGCTCGTTGCTGCCTCGTGATCCATCCGGCTTTATAACGTGGCTCGTTGCTGCCTCGTGATCCATCCGGCTTTATAACGCGGCTCGTTGCTGCCTCGTGATCCATCCGGCTTTATAACGCGACTCGTTGCTGCCTCGTGATCCATCCGGCTTTATAACGCGACTCGTTGCTGCCTCGTGATCCATCCGGCTTTATAACGCGGCTCGTTGCTGCCTCGTGATCCATCCGGCTTTTATAACTGCCCTCTGACTACAGGTAAGTGTGAGTAACAACGAATAGACATGAAAGATAAACACACAATAGCAGCCTTCTGGGTTTTTTTTTGGCTATGAACACAAGATGACCCCTGACCCTAAATCCAGCACTCAAAATACCGGTATTGTTCTGGATGAAGGCTATTCTTAGACAGTCAGCTACAGTTAGAATCATTACCTGTAATCTCTATAGAACCAAAGGGGGTCTGTCTGTAGTGTTGTCAAGGGGGGTCTGTAGTGTTGTCTAGGGGGGTCTGTAGTGTTGTCTAGGGGGGGTCTGTAGTGTTGTCTAGGGGGGTCTGTAGTGTTGTCTAGGGGGGTCTGTAGTGTTGTCTATGGGGGGTCTGTAGTGTTGTCTAGGGGGGTCTGTAGTGTTGTCTAGGGGGGTCTGTAGTGTTGTCTAGGGGGGGTCTGTAGTGTTGTCTAGGGGGGTCTGTAGTGTTGTCTAGGGGGGGTATGTAGTGTTGTCTAGGGGGGGTCTGTAGTGTTGTCTAGGGGGGTCTGTAGTGTTGTCTAGGGGGGGTCTGTAGTGTTGTCTAGGGGGGTCTGTAGTGTTGTCTAGGGGGGTCTGTAGTGTTGTCTAGGGGGTGGTCTGTAGTGTTGTCTAGGGGGTGGTCTGTAGTGTTGTCTAGGGGGGTCTGTAGTGTTGTCTATGGGGGGTCTGTAGTGTTGTCTAGGGGGGTCTGTAGTGTTGTCTAGGGGGGTCTGTAGTGTTGTCTAGGGGGGGTCTGTAGTGTTGTCTAGGGGGGTCTGTAGTGTTGTCTAGGGGGGGTATGTAGTGTTGTCTAGGGGGGGTCTGTAGTGTTGTCTAGGGGGGTCTGTAGTGTTGTCTAGGGGGGGTCTGTAGTGTTGTCTAGGGGGGTCTGTAGTGTTGTCTAGGGGGGTCTGTAGTGTTGTCTAGGGGGTGGTCTGTAGTGTTGTCTAGGGGGTGGTCTGTAGTGTTGTCTAGGGGGGGTCTGTAGTGTTGTCTAGGGGGGTCTGTCTGTAGTGTTGTCTAGGGGGGGTCTGTAGTGTTGTCTAGGGGGGTCTGTCTGTAGTGTTGTCTAGGGGGGTCTGTCTGTAGTGTTGTCTAGGGGGGTCTGTCTGTAGTGTTGTCTAGGGGGGTCTGTCTGTAGTGTTGTCTAGGGGGGTCTGTAGTGTTGTCTAGGGGGGCCTGTAGTGTTGTCTAGGGGGGTCTGTCTGTAGTGTTGTCTAGGGGGGTCTGTAGTGTTGTCTAGGGGGGGGGTCTGTAGTGTTGTCTAGGGGGGGGGTCTGTAGTGTTGTCTAGGGGGGTCTGTAGTGTTGTCTAGGGGGGGTCTGTAGTGTTGTCTAGGGGGGTCTGTCTGTAGTGTTGTCTAGGGGGGTCTGTCTGTAGTGTTGTCTAGGGGGGTCTGTCTGTAGTGTTGTCTAGGGGGGTCTGTCTGTAGTGTTGTCTAGGGGGGTCTGTCTGTAGTGTTGTCTAGGGGGGCCTGTAGTGTTGTCTAGGGGGGCCTGTAGTGTTGTCTAGGGGGGTCTGTCTGTAGTGTTGTCTAGGGGGGTCTGTCTGTAGTGTTGTCTAGGGGGGTCTGTCTGTAGTGTTGTCTAGGGGGGTCTGTCTGTAGTGTTGTCTAGGGGGGTCTGTCTGTAGTGTTGTCTAGGGGGGTCTGTCTGTAGTGTTGTCTAGGGGGGTCTGTCTGTAGTGTTGTCGAGGGGGGTCTGTAGTGTTGTCTAGGGGGGGTCTGTAGTGTTGTCTAGGGGGGTCTGTAGTGTTGTCTAGGGGGGGTCTGTAGTGTTGTCTAGGGGGGGTCTGTAGTGATGTCTAGGGGGGGTCTGTAGTGTTGTCTAGGGGGTTCTGTCTGTAGTGTTGTCTAGGGGGGTCTGTCTGTAGTGTTGTCTAGGGGGGGTCTGTCTGTAGTGTTGTCTAGTGGGGGTCTGTCTGTAGTGTTGTCTAGGGGGGGTCTGTCTGTAGTGTTGTCTAGGGGGGTCTGTCTGTAGTGTTGTCTAGGGGGGGTCTGTAGTGTTGTCTAGGGGGGCCTGTAGTGTTGTCTAGGGGGGTCTGTCTGTAGTGTTGTCTAGGGGGGGTCTGTAGTGTTGTCTAGGGGGGTCTGTCTGTAGTGTTGTCTAGGGGGGTCTGTAGTGTTGTCTAGGGGGGGTCTGTAGTGTTGTCTAGGGGGGTCTGTAGTGTTGTCTAGGGGGGTCTGTAGTGTTGTCTAGGGGGGGTCTGTAGTGTTGTCTAGGGGGGTCTGTAGTGTTGTGTAGGGGGGTCTGTCTGTAGTGTTGTCTAGGGGGGGTCTGTAGTGTTGTCTAGGGGGGTCTGTCTGTAGTGTTGTCTAGGGGGGTCTGTCTGTAGTGTTGTCTAGGGGGGGTCTGTAGTGTTGTCTAGGGGGGTCTGTAGTGTTGTCTAGGGGGGTCTGTAGTGTTGTCTAGGGGGGGTCTGTAGTGTTGTCTAGGGGGGTCTGTAGTGTTGTCTAGGGGGGTCTGTCTGTAGTGTTGTCTAGGGGGGGTCTGTCTGTAGTGTTGTCTAGGGGGGGTCTGTAGTGTTGTCTAGGGGGGTCTGTCTGTAGTGTTGTCTAGGGGGGTCTGTCTGTAGTGTTGTCTAGGGGGGTCTGTCTGTAGTGTTGTCTAGGGGGGTCTGTAGTGTTGTCTAGGGGGGCCTGTAGTGTTGTCTAGGGGGGTCTGTCTGTAGTGTTGTCTAGGGGGGTCTGTAGTGTTGTCTAGGGGGGGGGTCTGTAGTGTTGTCTAGGGGGGGGGTCTGTAGTGTTGTCTAGGGGGGTCTGTAGTGTTGTCTAGGGGGGGTCTGTAGTGTTGTCTAGGGGGGTCTGTCTGTAGTGTTGTCTAGGGGGGTCTGTCTGTAGTGTTGTCTAGGGGGGTCTGTCTGTAGTGTTGTCTAGGGGGGTCTGTCTGTAGTGTTGTCTAGGGGGGTCTGTCTGTAGTGTTGTCTAGGGGGGCCTGTAGTGTTGTCTAGGGGGGCCTGTAGTGTTGTCTAGGGGGGTCTGTCTGTAGTGTTGTCTAGGGGGGTCTGTCTGTAGTGTTGTCTAGGGGGGCCTGTAGTGTTGTCTAGGGGGGTCTGTCTGTAGTGTTGTCTAGGGGGGTCTGTCTGTAGTGTTGTCTAGGGGGGTCTGTCTGTAGTGTTGTCTAGGGGGGTCTGTCTGTAGTGTTGTCGAGGGGGGTCTGTAGTGTTGTCTAGGGGGGGTCTGTAGTGTTGTCTAGGGGGGTCTGTAGTGTTGTCTAGGGGGGGTCTGTAGTGTTGTCTAGGGGGGGTCTGTAGTGATGTCTAGGGGGGGTCTGTAGTGTTGTCTAGGGGGTTCTGTCTGTAGTGTTGTCTAGGGGGGTCTGTCTGTAGTGTTGTCTAGGGGGGGTCTGTCTGTAGTGTTGTCTAGTGGGGGTCTGTCTGTAGTGTTGTCTAGGGGGGGTCTGTCTGTAGTGTTGTCTAGGGGGGTCTGTCTGTAGTGTTGTCTAGGGGGGTCTGTAGTGTTGTCTAGGGGGGCCTGTAGTGTTGTCTAGGGGGGTCTGTCTGTAGTGTTGTCTAGGGGGGGTCTGTAGTGTTGTCTAGGGGGGTCTGTCTGTAGTGTTGTCTAGGGGGGTCTGTAGTGTTGTCTAGGGGGGGTCTGTAGTGTTGTCTAGGGGGGGTCTGTAGTGTTGTCTAGGGGGGTCTGTAGTGTTGTCTAGGGGGGTCTGTAGTGTTGTCTAGGGGGGGTCTGTAGTGTTGTCTAGGGGGGTCTGTAGTGTTGTGTAGGGGGGTCTGTCTGTAGTGTTGTCTAGGGGGGGTCTGTAGTGTTGTCTAGGGGGGTCTGTCTGTAGTGTTGTCTAGGGGGGTCTGTCTGTAGTGTTGTCTAGGGGGGGTCTGTAGTGTTGTCTAGGGGGGTCTGTAGTGTTGTCTAGGGGGGTCTGTAGTGTTGTCTAGGGGGGGTCTGTAGTGTTGTCTAGGGGGGTCTGTAGTGTTGTCTAGGGGGGTCTGTCTGTAGTGTTGTCTAGGGGGGTCTGTCTGTAGTGTTGTCTAGGGGGGGTCTGTAGTGTTGTCTAGGGGGGTCTGTCTGTAGTGTTGTCTAGGGGGGTCTGTCTGTAGTGTTGTCTAGGGGGGTCTGTCTGTAGTGTTGTCTAGGGGGGCCTGTAGTGTTGTCTAGGGGGGCCTGTAGTGTTGTCTAGGGGGGTCTGTCTGTAGTGTTGTCTAGGGGGGTCTGTAGCGTTGTCTAGGGGGGCCTGTAGTGTTGTCTAGGGGGGTCTGTCTGTAGTGTTGTCTAGGGGGGTCTGTCTGTAGTGTTGTCTAGGGGGGTCTGTAGTGTTGTCTAGGGGGGTCTGTAGTGTTGTCTAGGGGGGGTCTGTAGTGTTGTCTAGGGGGGGTCTGTAGTGTTGTCTAGGGGGGTCTGTAGTGTTGTCTAGGGGGGTCTGTCTGTAGTGTTGTCTAGGGGGGGTCTGTAGTATTGTCTAGGGGGGTCTGTAGTGTTGTCTAGGGGGGCCTGTAGTGTTGTCTAGGGGGGCCTGTAGTGTTGTCTAGGGGGGCCTGTAGTGTTGTCTAGGGGGGCCTGTAGTGTTGTCTAGGGGGGTCTGTCTGTAGTGTTGTCTAGGGGGGTCTGTCTGTAGTGTTGTCTAGGGGGGTCTGTCTGTAGTGTTGTCTAGGGGGGTCTGTCTGTAGTGTTGTCTAGGGGGGTCTGTCTGTAGTGTTGTCTAGGGGGGTCTGTAGTGTTGTCTAGGGGGGGTCTGTAGTGTTGTCTAGGGGGTCTGTAGTGTTGTCTAGGGGGGCCTGTAGTGTTGTGTAGGGGGGTCTGTCTGTAGTGTTGTCTAGGGGGGTCTGTCTGTAGTGTTGTCTAGGGGGGTCTGTCTGTAGTGTTGTCTAGGGGGGTCTGTCTGTAGTGTTGTCTAGGGGGGTCTGTCTGTAGTGTTGTCTAGGGGGGTCTGTCTGTAGTGTTGTCTAGGGGGGTCTGTAGTGTTGTCTAGGGGGGGTCTGTAGTGTTGTCTAGGGGGTCTGTAGTGTTGTCTAGGGGGGGGGTCTGTAGTGATGTCTAGGGGGGGTCTGTAGTGTTGTCTAGGGGGGTCTGTAGTGTTGTCTAGGGGGGGTCTGTAGTGTTGTCTAGGGGGGGTCTGTAGTGTTGTCTAGGGGGGTCTGTCTGTAGTGTTGTCTAGGGGGGGTCTGTCTGTAGTGTTGTCTAGGGGGGGTCTGTCTGTAGTGTTGTCTAGTGGGGGTCTGTCTGTAGTGTTGTCTAGGGGGGGTCTGTCTAGTGTTGTCTAGGGGGGTCTGTCTAGTGTTGTCTAGGGGGGTCTGTCTGTAGTGTTGTCTAGGGGGGTCTGTCTGTAGTGTTGTCTAGGGGGGTCTGTCTGTAGTGTTGTCTAGGGGGGGTCTGTCTGTAGTGTTGTCTAGGGGGGGTCTGTCTGTAGTGTTGTCTAGGGGGGTCTGTAGTGTTGTCTAGGGGGGTCTGTAGTGTTGTCTAGGGGGGGTCTGTAGTGTTGTCTAGGGGGGTCTGTAGTGTTGTCTAGGGGGGGTCTGTAGTGTTGTCTAGGGGGGTCTGTCTGTAGTGTTGTCTAGGGGGGTCTGTCTGTAGTGTTGTCTAGGGGGGTCTGTCTGTAGTGTTGTCTAGGGGGGTCTGTAGTGTTGTCTAGGAGGTCTGTCTGTAGTGTTGTCTAGGGGGGTCTGTCTGTAGTGTTGTCTAGGGGGGTCTGTCTGTAGTGTTGTCTAGGGGGGTCTGTCTGTAGTGTTGTCTAGGGGGGTCTGTCTGTAGTGTTGTCTAGGGGGGTCTGTCTGTAGTGTTGTCTAGGGGGTTCTGTCTGTAGTGTTGTCTAGGGGGGTCTGTCTGTAGTGTTGTCTAGGGGGGGTCTGTCTGTAGTGTTGTCTAGGGGGTCTGTAGTGTTGTCTAGGGGGGGTCTGTAGTGTTGTCTAGGGGGGTCTGTCTGTAGTGTTGTCTAGGGGGGTCTGTCTGTAGTGTTGTCTAGGGGGGTCTGTCTGTAGTGTTGTCTAGGGGGGTCTGTCTGTAGTGTTGTCTAGGGGGGTCTGTCTGTAGTGTTGTCTAGGGGGGTCTGTCTGTAGTGTTGTCTAGGGGGGGGTCTGTCTGTAGTGTTGTCTAGGGGGGGTCTGTCTGTAGTGTTGTCTGGGGGGGTCTGTAGTGTTGTCTGGGGGGGTCTGTAGTGTCTAGGGGGGGTCTGTAGTGTCTGGGGGGTCTGTCTGTAGTGTTGTCTAGGGGGTCTGTAGTGTCTAGGGGGGGTCTGTAGTGTCTAGGGGGGGTCTGTAGTGTCTGGGGGGGTCTGTCTGTAGTGTTGTCTAGGGGGTCTGTAGTGTCTAGGGGGGGTCTGTAGTGTCTAGGGGGGTCTGTAGTGTTGTCTAGGGGGTCTGTAGTGTCTAGGGGGGGTCTGTAGTGTCTAGGGGGGTCTGTAGTGTTGTCTAGGGGGTCTGTAGTGTCTAGGGGGGGTCTGTAGTGTCTAGGGGGGGTCTGTAGTGTTGTCTAGGGGGTCTGTAGTGTCTAGGGGGGGTCTGTAGTGTCTAGGGGGGGTCTGTAGTGTCTAGGGGGGGTCTGTAGTGTTGTCTAGGGGGTCTGTAGTGTCTAGGGGGGGTCTGTAGTGTCTAGGGGGGGGTCTGTAGTGTTGTCCAGGACCGTGATCCCAGGCCTGTCCGGCTTCCCTCTGAGGAAACACTGCTGCTGGTTGATAGTGTGACTCATTACAGCAGTAGTCTTTGAGGACAGTCATGTCTTGTATTCAAAATGAGGATCACAAAAAGCAGGAACAAAGCGGTTTCCCACAAACATGTTGGAATTCAACTGATGTGACACACACACAGAGCCACGTAAGAATCAATCCCTTTTAGTGAACAACATGAGAGAGGCTGACTTGCTAATTGGTTTTGTAACGAGAGGTGTGGTGATGATAAGATGAGCTGTCTGTCTGAGCTGACCACTCTAGACCCACTGGATCCTGGCCAGCGAGGGAGAAGACAGGAAGTACAACATCACCGCCCCCTCCAAGTCCGCCCTGTAGCGAAATCAACGCCCTTAGCCATACGGACACACATTTAAAATTCTGCTATGGCTAAAATCTCCATGAGCTCAATCACCCTCGTTCCCTTCAGACAGACCTCGGAGCTCAATCACCCTCATTCCCTTCAGGCAGACCTCGGTTCAAATAGTATCTGAAATAATTGTTGATTGAGCTTGCCTGGCACAATAGAATCAATAGAAGGGGGAAAAAAAACAAAGTGCAAACCCTGCTCATTGTCACTTTACTGATGATCTGTCTGTTCCTGGCCACAGAGTGGATCCAACAGGAAGTTCACCGCCCTCAGAGTCTGCCCTGTGGCGATATCAACGCCCTGCGGCCTACAGAATTCCAGACGCGCCTCCCTTAAAGCTACAGTTCGGGGTTCGAAAAACAACAACGCGACCCCCCCCAGCCTCTTATTTTGGTGTCAGTCTGAGAAATGATATCCATTTAATGTAGCCCCTCCAATATTCACAGAGGCAATTAGAAACTCTATTAGCTCAACCACCTATAGCTCTTTGCTACTCAGTGGTACTCTACCTCTTTTAAAATAACCGATCTCTGTCCTCTTTTTTAAAATAACCGATCTCAGTCCTCTTTTAAAATAACCGATCTCAGTCCTCTTTTAAAATAACCGATCTCAGTCCTCTTTTAAAATAACCGATCTCTGTCCTCTTTTAAAATAACCGATCTCAGTCCTCTTTTAAAATAACCGATCTCTGTCCTCTTTTAAAATAACCGATCTCAGTCCTCTTTTAAAATAACCGATCTCAGTCCTCTTTTTTAAAATAACCGATCTCAGTCCTCTTTAAAGTCTGGTTGAAAACTTTTTTGTATTCCCACTGCCCCTGACTTTGAATGAGGAACTCAACTCTTTTGAGGGTTCACTTCACCTATTTTGTGGTCCGAGTCCTCTTCTTTGTCCTCTTGTTTCCTTGCTGTGTTCAGAAAGGAAACAATATCTTTTCCCAACATTCACTCAATGCACTCTGGGTTTTTTCCAAAGTGCAAGACAAGCCTTTCCATCAGAACGTGTTATCAGACAGCTACATATTCCTACTTACGTTTTGGAAGACCACAATAATTGTAATCAGAAGATACTATTAACATGTAAGTATTATTGGTTCACAGTATTTAAATAAGCCCAGAATAAACAGCTGATGAAGTTCTCTCAGCCTGTAGTTCAACACCGTGCAAACAAATCATCTGAACGTTGTGTCACTGCAAAACTCCACACACTTTGGAATTTATGTGTATTCTTAACAATCGCTAATCACCTGCACAGCATAACCTCTCTATTGTGGCACCAATGAGACGAGGGGAAACAGTAGAGCAGTAGTCTAGCGCGAGGGGTTATAACAGTAGTCTAGCGCGAGGGGTTATGACAGTAGTCTAGCGCGAGGGGTTATAACAGTAGTCTAGCGTGAGGGGTTATAACAGTAGTCTAGTGTGAGGGGTTATAACAGTAGTCTAGTGTGAGGGGTTATAACAGTAGTCTAGTGTGAGGGGTTATAACAGTAGTCTAGTGTGAGGGGTTATAACAGTAGTCTAGTGTGAGGGGTTATAACAGTATTCTTGCGTGAGGGGTTATAACAGTAGTCTATCGTGAGGGGTTATAACAGTAGTCTAGCGTGAGGGGTTATAACAGTAGTCTAGCGTGAGGGGTTATAACAGTAGTCTAGTGCGAGGGGTTATAACAGTAGTCTAGCGTGAGGGGTTATAACAGTAGTCTAGTGTGAGGGGTTATAACAGTAGTCTAGTGTGAGGGGTTATAACAGTAGTCTAGCGCGAGGGGTTATGACAGTAGTCTAGCGCGAGGGGTTATGACAGTAGTCTAGCGTGAGGGGTTATAACAGTAGTCTAGTGTGAGGGGTTATAACAGTAGTCTAGTGTGAGGGGTTATAACAGTAGTCTAGTGTGAGGGGTTATAACAGTAGTCTAGCGTGAGGGGTTATAACAGTAGTCTAGTGTGAGGGGTTATAACAGTAGTCTAGTGTGAGGGGTTATAACAGTAGTCTAGTGTGAAGGGTTATAACAGTAGTCTAGTGTGAGGGGTTATAACAGTAGTCTAGTGTGAGGGGTTATAACAGTAGTCTAGTGTGAGGGGTTATAACAGTAGTCTAGTGTGAGGGGTTATAACAGTAGTCTAGTGTGAGGGGTTATAACAGTAGTCTAGCGTGAGGGGTTATAACTGTAGTCTAGTGTGAGGGGTTATAACAGTAGTCTAGTGTGAGGGGTTATAACAGTAGTCTAGTGTGAGGGGTTATAACAGCAGTCCAGTGCAAGGGGTTATAACAGTAGTCTAGTGCGAGGGGTTATAACAGTAGTCTAGTGTGAGGGGTTATAACAGTAGTCTAGTGTGAGGGGTTATAACAGTAGTCTAGTGTGAGGGGTTATAACAGTAGTCTAGCGTGAGGGGTTATAACAGTAGTCTAGCGTGAGGGGTTATAACAGTAGTCTAGCGTGAGGGGTTATAACAGTAGTCTAGCGTGAGGGGTTATAACAGTAGTCTAGTGTGAGGGGTTATAACAGTAGTCTAGTGTGAGGGGTTATAACAGTAGTCTAGCGTGAGGGGTTATAACAGTAGTCTAGCGTGAGGGGTTATAACAGTAGTCTAGCGTGAGGGGTTATAACAGTAGTCTAGCGTGAGGGGTTATAACAGTAGTCTAGCGTGAGGGGTTATAACAGTAGTCTAGCGTGAGGGGTTATAACAGTAGTCTAGCGTGAGGGGTTATAACAGTAGTCTAGCGTGAGGGGTTATAACAGTAGTCTAGCGTGAGGGGTTATAACAGTAGTCTAGTGTGAGGGGTTATAACAGTAGTCTAGTGTGAGGGGTTATGTAAGTAGTCTAGTGTGAGGGGTTATAACAGTAGTCTAGTGTGAGGGGTTATAACAGTAGTCTAGTGTGAGGGGTTATAACAGTAGTCTAGTGTGAGGGGTTATAACAGTAGTCTAGTGTGAGGGGTTATAACAGTAGTCTAGTGTGAGGGGTTATAACAGTAGTCTAGTGTGAGGGGTTATAACAGTAGTCTAGCGTGAGGGGTTATAACAGTAGTCTAGCGTGAGGGGTTATAACAGTAGTCTAGCGTGAGGGGTTATAACAGTAGTCCAGTGTGAGGGGTTATAACAGTAGTCCAGTGTGAGGGGTTATAACAGTAGTCTAGCGTGAGGGGTTATAACAGTAGTCTAGTGTGAGGGGTTATAACAGTAGTCCAGTGTGAGGGGTTATAACAGTAGTCTAGTGTGAGGGGTTATAACAGTAGTCTAGTGTGAGGGGTTATAACAGTAGTCTAGTGTGAGGGGTTATAACAGTAGTCTAGTGTGAGGGGTTATAACAGTACTATAACTCAGACCATCATCTCGAAATGTCTGTTCCGTTTTTAATCCTGGGGCTCTTTTCCAGGGGTCGGAGTTCATTTGGAGACAAGACATTAAGGGAATCACACTGAGCTAGTCCTGGTTCATCCCATATAACTACTGTTGTCCACTTCATATGTATATACTGTATTCTAGTCCTGGTTCATCCTATATAACTACTGTTGTCCACTTCATATGTATATACTGTATTCTAGTCATGGTTCATCCTATATAACTACTGCTGTCCACTTCATATGTATATACTGTATTCTAGTCATGGTTCATCCTATATAACTACTGTTGTCCACTTCATATGTATATACTGTATTCTAGTCCTGGTTCATCCTATATAACTACTGCTGTCCACTTCATATGTATATACTGTATTCTAGTCCTGGTTCATCCTATATAACTACTGCTGTCCACTTCATATGTATATACTGTATTCTAGTCCTGGTTCATCCTATATAACTACTGTTGTCCACTTCATATGTATATACTGTATTCTAGTCCTGGTTCATCCTATATAACTACTGCTGTCCACTTCATATGTATATACTGTATTCTATATAACTACTGCTGTCCACTTCATATGTATATACTGTATTCTAGTCCTGGTTCATCCTATATAACTACTGCTGTCCACTTCATATGTATATACTGTATTCTATATAACTACTGCTGTCCACTTCATATGTATATACTGTATTCTAGTCCTGGTTCATCCTATATAACTACTGCTGTCCACTTCATATGTATATACTGTATTCTATATAACTACTGCTGTCCACTTCATATGTATGTACTGTATTCTAGTCCTGGTTCATCCTATATAACTACTGCTGTCCACTTCATATGTATATACTGTATTCTAGTCCTGGTTCATCCTATATAACTACTGCTGTCCACTTCATATGTATATACTGTATTCTATATAACTACTGCTGTCCACTTCATATGTATATACTGTATTCTAGTCCTGGTTCATCCTATATAACTACTGCTGTCCACTTCATATGTATATACTGTATTCTATATAACTACTGCTGTCCACTTCATATGTATATACTGTATTCTATATAACTACTGCTGTCCACTTCATATGTATATACTGTATTCTAGTCCTGGTTCATTCTATATAACTACTGCTGCCCACTTCATATGTATATACTGTATTCTAGTCCTGGTTCATCCTATATAACTACTGCTGTCCACTTCATATGTATATACTGTATTCTAGTCCTGGTTCATCCTATATAACTACTGCTGTCCACTTCATATGTATATACTGTATTCTAGTCCTGGTTCATCCCATATAACTACTGTTGTCCACTTCATATGTATATACTGTATTCTAGTCCTGGTTCATCCTATATAACTACTGCTGCCCACTTCATATGTATATACTGTATTCTAGTCCTGGTTCATCCTATATAACTACTGTTGTCCACTTCATATGTATATACTGTATTCTAGTCCTGGTTCATCCTATATAACTACTGCTGTCCACTTCATATGTATATACTGTATTCTATATAACTACTGCTGTCCACTTCATATGTATATACTGTATTCTAGTCCTGGTTCATCCTATATAACTACTGCTGTCCACTTCATATGTATATACTGTATTCTATATAACTACTGCTGTCCACTTCATATGTATATACTGTATTCTAGTCCTGGTTCATCCTATATAACTACTGCTGTCCACTTCATATGTATATACTGTATTCTATATAACTACTGCTGTCCACTTCATATGTATGTACTGTATTCTAGTCCTGGTTCATCCTATATAACTACTGCTGTCCACTTCATATGTATATACTGTATTCTAGTCCTGGTTCATCCTATATAACTACTGCTGTCCACTTCATATGTATATACTGTATTCTAGTCCTGGTTCATCCTATATAACTACTGCTGTCCACTTCATATGTATATACTGTATTCTATATAACTACTGCTGTCCACTTCATATGTATATACTGTATTCTAGTCCTGGTTCATCCTATATAACTACTGCTGTCCACTTCATATGTATATACTGTATTCTATATAACTACTGCTGTCCACTTCATATGTATATACTGTATTCTAGTCCTGGTTCATCCTATATAACTACTGCTGTCCACTTCATATGTATATACTGTATTCTATATAACTACTGCTGTCCACTTCATATGTATATACTGTATTCTAGTCCTGGTTCATTCTATATAACTACTGCTGCCCACTTCATATGTATATACTGTATTCTAGTCATGGTTCATCCTATATAACTACTGTTGTCCACTTCATATGTATATACTGTATTCTAGTCCTGGTTCATCCCATATAACTACTGCTGTCCACTTCATATGTATATACTGTATTCTATATAACTACTGCTGTCCACTTCATATGTATATACTGTATTCTAGTCCTGGTTCATTCTATATAACTACTGCTGTCCACTTCATATGTATATACTGTATTCTAGTCCTGGTTCATCCTATATAACTACTGTTGTCCACTTCATATGTATATCCTTTATTCTAGTCCTGGTTCATCCTATATAACTACTGCTGTCCACTTCATATGTATATACTGTATTCTATATAACTACTGCTGCCCACTTCATATGTATATACTGTATTCTAGTCATGGTTCATCCTATATAACTACTGTTGTCCACTTCATATGTATATACTGTATTCTAGTCATGGTTCATCCTATATAACTACTGCTGCCCACTTCATATGTATATACTGTATTCTACGTCCTGGTTCATCCTATATAACTACTGCTGTCCACTTCATATGTATATACTGTATTCTAGTCCTGGTTCATCCTATATAACTACTGTTGTCCACTTCATATGTATATACTGTATTCTAGTCCTGGTTCATCCTATATAACTACTGCTGTCCACTTCATATGTATATACTGTATTCTAGTCCTGGTTCATCCTATATAACTACTGTTGTCCACTTCATATGTATATACTGTATTCTAGTCCTGGTTCATCCTATATAACTACTGCTGTCTACTTCATATGTATATACTGTATTCTAGTCCTGGTTCATCCCATATAACTACTGTTGTAGACACCTTTTCTATTCATATACTGTCTATAGACATGCTAACCTCTCACCATTACAATAACAGGGGAGGTTAGCATTTTATATCATACCCCCAAGACATGCTAACCTCTCACCATTACAATAACAGGGGAGGTTAGCATTTTATATCATACCCCCAAGACATGCTAACCTCCCACCATTACAATAACAGGGGAGGTTAGCATTTTATATCATACCACCAAGACATGCTAACCTCTCACCATTAAAATAACAGGGGAGGTTAGCATTTTATATCATACCCCCAAGACATGCTAACCCCTCACCATTACAATAACAGGGGAGGTTAGCATTTTATATCATACCCCCAAGACATGCTAACCTCCCACCATTACAATAACAGGGGAGGTTAGCATTTTATATCATACCCCCAAGACATGCTAACCTCTCACCATTACAATAACAGGGGAGGTTAGCATTTTGTGGAGGTATGATATTTGTGTGTCTAACTTTCTCACTCATCATTATACACGCTTCATTCAGGATTATCCTAAATCATGGTAGCATCCACATGAATGTATTAGTGTTTAGATTAGAAATTATATTCCTATTTACAATAAAAATGACTTCCAAAATGACACAATACATTATTTACCATTCATTTCTATTGGGCACTATATAATCTGAAACACAAACCCCAAAAACAACCAGCAAATAGAGCCAACGAGTGTGTAGAGTCTCCAGAGAGTCTTAATCAGTAGGTGCTATGTACTTTAATACCACAAGTGAATTTTGCCCCAATACTTTTGGTCCCTTAAATAAAATGGATGAACAAAAAGTGCTGTAATTTCTATACGGTTCACCTGATGTGGATGAAAATACCGTCAAATTAAAGCTGATTTGTCTGCACTGTGACCTCATAGTCGTTGTATCGTTTCAAATCCTGGAGTACAGAACCAAAACATCAAAAACATTTTCACTGTCTCAGTACTGCTGTTACAGGCCTGGCAGAGCATCACCAGGGAAAATCACCCAGCATCACCAGGGAAAATCACCCAGCATCACCAGGGAAAATCACCCAGCATCACCAGGGAAAATCACCCAGCGTCTAAATCATCTAGCGTCTGGTGCTGTTACAGGCCTGGCAGAGCATCACCAGGTAAAATCACCCAGCGTCTGGTGATGTCGATGCATCGCGGACTTCAAGCAGTCATTCCATGCAAAGGATATGCGACCAAATATTAACAATGATTACTTCATTCTACATTATGTTTAACTGTCCAATGTTTTTTGGTGTCAGAAAATGGAGGGGGGGACTATGTACAAAAGCTTCTCTAATTTCATAAACGGTTCATCCGATATGTATGAAAATTCCCTCAACTTGAAGCTGAGAGTCTGCACTTCACCCTCATTGTCATTGTATCCTTGTAAACTCAAAGTCCAAGAGTACAGGACCAAAATAACAACAACAACATGGTCACTGTCCAGTGAATTATGGCGCTCGCTGTATATATATATCATACCAGTCAAACGTTTGGACACGCCTACTCATTCAAAGGTTTCTCTTTATTTTTTGACTATTTTCTACATTGTGGAATAATAGTGAAGACATCAAAACTATGAAATAAGACATATGGAAAGGGAAAGGGGGATACCTAGTGTATCACGTCCTGACCTGTAAAGGTGTTATTTGTTAGTGTTTAGTTTGGTCAGGACGTGGAAGGGGGTATTTGTTTTATGTGGTTCAGGGTGGTGGTTTGTATGTGTCCATGTAGAGAAGGGTATTTGATTTATTAGTCCAGGGGTTTTTGGTTATTGTTCTATGTTAGTTTATTTCTATGTTCTATCTAGTCATTTGTATTTCTATGTTTAGTTAATTGGTGTTGGGGCCTTCAGTTGGAGGCAGCTGTCTATCGTTGCCTCTGATTGAAGGTCCTATAATTAGGGGCGTGTGCTGGTGGATTGTGGGTAGTTGTATTCGGTTTTGTGCTTGTCACCTGACAGAACGGTTAGTGTCGTTTCTGTTAATTGTATACGTGTTTATTTTGTTTCTCCTTCTTATATATTAAAAAGAGATGAGTATACACTTCCCTGTTGCGTCTTGGTCCTCCACACACGACACGCGTTACACCTCATCAGTTGTTCAACTGAAATGTGTCTTCTGCATTTAACCCACAAACCCCTCTGACTCAGAATCATGTGGTAACCAAAGGTGTTAAACAAATCAAAAGATGAGATTTGAGATTCTTCAAAGTAGCCACCCTTTGCCTTTACGTCAACTTTGCACACTCTTGGCATTCTCTCAACCAGCTTCACCTGGAATGCTTTTCCAACAGTCTTGAAGGAGTTCCCACATATGCTGAGCACTTGTTGGCTGCATTTCCTTCACTCTGCGGTTCAACTCATCCCAAACCATCTCAATTGGGTTGAGGTCGGGTGATTGTGGAGGCCAGGTCATCTGATGCAGCACTCCATCACTCTCTTTCTTGGTCAAATAGCCCTTAGACAGCCTGGAGGTGTGTTGGGTCATTGTCCTGTTGAAAAACAAATGATAGTCCCACTAAGCAGAAACCAGATGGATGGCGCATCGCTGCAGAATGCTGTGGTAGCCATGCTTGTTAAGTGTGCCATGAATTCTAAATAAATCACAGACCGTGTCACCAGCAAAGCACCCCTACACCATCACACCTCCTCCTCCATGCTTCACGGTGGGAACCAAACATGCAGAGATCATCCGTTCACCTACTCTGCGTCTCACAAAGACACGGCGGTTGGAACCAAAAATCAAACATTTGGACTCATCAGACCAAAGGACAGATTTCCGCTGGTCTAATGTCCATTGCTTGTGTTTCTTGGCCCAAGCAAGTCTCTTCTTATTATTGGTGTCCTTTAGTAGTGGTTTCTTTGCAGCAATTCGACCATGAAGGCCTGATTCACACAGTCTCCTCTGAACAGTTGGATGTTGAGATGTGTCTGTTACTTGAACTCTGTGAAGCATTTATTTGGGCTGCAATCTGAGGTGCAGTTAACTCTAATGAACTTATCCTCTGCAGCAGAGGGAACTCTGGGACTTCCTTCCTGTGGCGGTCCTCATGAGAGCCAGTTTCATCATAGCACTTAGTTTTTGCGACTGCACTTCTGTACTGACTGACCTTCATGTCTTAAAGTAATGATGGACTGTCGTTTCTCTTTGCTTATTTGAGCCGTTCTTGACATAATATGGACTTGGTCTTTCACCAAATAGGGCTATCTATTTCCAGGTGACTACCTCATGAAGCTGGTTGAGAGAATGCCAAGAGTGCCTTGATGACAGCTTTGTACAAAGGGTGGCTACTTGGAAGAATCTCAAATGTAAAATATGTTTTGAACACTTTTTTGGTTACTACATGATTCCCCATTTTTGGGGGATTTGTGTGTTTTGTTAGATATTACTAGAGCTAGAAACATAAGCATTTTTGCCTGTAATAACATGTGTAATAACATGTATAATAACAGCTCTCTGCTGCTGTAGAACACAGTGACCCTGATTCCCTCAGCCAGCTCTCTGCTGCTGTAGAACACAGTGACCCTGATTCCCTCAGCCAGCTCTCTCCTGCTGTAGAACACAGTGATCCAGATTCCCTCAGCCAGCTCTCTGCTGCTGTAGAACACAGTGATCCTGATTCCCTCAGCCAGCTCTCTGCTGCTGTAGAACACAGTGATCCTGATTCCCTCCGCCAGCTCTCTGCTGCTGTAGAACACAGTGATCCTGATTCCCTCAGCCAGCTCTCTGCTGCTGTAGAACACAGTGACCCTGATTCCCTCAGCCAGCTCTCTGCTGCTGTAGAACACAGTGACCCTGATTCCCTCAGCCAGCTCTCTGCTGCTGTAGAACACAGTGACCCTGATTCCCTCAGCCAGCTCTCTGCTGCTGTAGAACACAGTGACCCTGATTCCCTCAGCCAGCTCTCTCCTGCTGTAGAACACAGTGATCCTGATTCCCTCAGCCAGCTCTCTGCTGCTGTAGAACACAGTGATCCTGATTCCCTCAGCCAGCTCTCTGCTGCTGTAGAACACAGTGATCCTGATTCCCTCAGCCAGCTCTCTGCTGCTGTAGAACACAGTGATCCTGATTCCCTCAGCCAGCTCTCTGCTGCTGTAGAACACAGTGATCCAGATTCCCTCAGCCAGCTCTCTGCTGCTGTAGAACACAGTGATCCTGATTCCCTCAGCCAGCTCTCTGCTGCTGTAGAACACAGTGATCCTGATTCCCTCAGCCAGCTCTCTGCTGCTGTAGAACACAGTGATCCTGATTCCCTCAGCCAGCTCTCTGCTGCTGTAGAACACAGTGACCCTGATTCCCTCAGCCAGCTCTCTGCTGCTGTAGAACACAGTGACCCTGATTCCCTCAGCCAGCTCTCTGCTGCTGTAGAACACAGTGACCCTGATTCCCTCAGCCAGCTCTCTGCTGCTGTAGAACACAGTGACCCTGATTCCCTCAGCCAGCTCTCTCCTGCTGTAGAACACAGTGATCCTGATTCCCTCAGCCAGCTCTCTGCTGCTGTAGAACACAGTGATCCTGATTCCCTCAGCCAGCTCTCTGCTGCTGTAGAACACAGTGATCCTGATTCCCTCAGCCAGCTCTCTGCTGCTGTAGAACACAGTGATCCTGATTCCCTCAGCCAGCTCTCTGCTGCTGTAGAACACAGTGATCCTGATTCCCTCAGCCAGCTCTCTGCTGCTGTAGAACACAGTGACCCTGATTCCCTCAGCCAGCTCTCTGCTGCTGTAGAACACAGTGATCCTGATTCCCTCAGCCAGCTCTCTGCTGCTGTAGAACACAGTGACCCTGATTCCCTCAGCCAGCTCTCTGCTGCTGTAGAACACAGTGATCCTGATTCCCTCAGCCAGCTCTCTGCTGCTGTAGAACACAGTGATCCTGATTCCCTCAGCCAGCTCTCTGCTGCTGTAGAACACAGTGATCCTGATTCCCTCAGCCAGCTCTCTGCTGCTGTAGAACACAATGATCCTGATTCCCTCAGCCAGCTCTCTGCTGCTGTAGAACACAGTGACCCTGATTCCCTCAGCCAGCTCTCTGCTGCTGTAGAACACAGTGACCCTGATTCCCTCAGCCAGCTCTCTGCTGCTGTAGAACACAGTGATCCTGATTCCCTCAGCCAGCTCTCTGCTGCTGTAGAACACAGTGATCCTGATTCCCTCAGCCAGCTCTCTGCTGCTGTAGAACACAGTGATCCTGATTCCCTCAGCCAGCTCTCTGCTGCTGTAGAACACAGTGATCCTGATTCCCTCAGCCAGCTCTCTGCTGCTGTAGAACACAGTGATCCTGATTCCCTCAGCCAGCTCTCTGCTGCTGTAGAACACAGTGATCCTGATTCCCTCAGCCAGCTCTCTGCTGCTGTAGAACACAGTGACCCTGATTCCCTCAGCCAGCTCTCTGCTGCTGTAGAACACAGTGACCCTGATTCCCTCAGCCAGCTCT